>NC_037669.1:113907519-114067896 GCF_003255815.1 Theropithecus gelada
ATTGCCCTAGCCAGAACTTCCAACACTATGTTGAATAGGAGTGGTGAGAGAGGGCATCCCTGTCTTGTGCCAGTTTTCAAAGGGAATTTTTCCAGTTTTTGCCCATTCAGTATGATATTGGCTGTGGGTTTGTCATAAATAGCTCTTATTATTTTGAGGTACGTTTCATCAATACCGAATTTATTGAGCGTTTTTGGCATGAAGGGCTGTTGAATTTTGTCAAAAGCCTTTTCTGCATCTATTGAGATAATCATGTGGTTCTTGTCTTTGGTTCTGTTTATATGCTGGATTATGTTTATTGATTTGTGAATGTTGAACCAGCCTTGCATCCCAGGGATGAAGCCCACTTGATCATGATGGATAAGCTTTTTGATGTGTTGGTGAATCCGGTTTGCCAGTATTTTATTGAGGATTTTTGCATCAATGTTCATCAGGGATATTGGTCTAAAATTCTCTTTTTTTGTTGTGTCTCTGCCTGTGAAATTCTTATAGTGTGTTTTTCAGCTTTATGAGGTGAGTTTTTTTTAATACTTATTTCATCTATCAGTTTCTGTATTTTTTAAAATCATGATTCTTAGTTTATTTGGATTGGCTTTTGCCCTTTTCCTGAATCTTGATGATCTTCATTCCTATCTGTACTCTGAATTCTGTTTCTGGGGTCATTTCAACCAACTCGAGCTGATTAAGAACCCTTGTTGGAGAACTAGTTCAATCATTTGGATGACATAAGACACTCTGGCCATATGATTTGCCAGAGTTCTTGCACTGGTTCTTTCTCATTTCTGTGTATGGATGCTCCTAGAAGGAAATTTTCTGCCCCTCTCCTTTTTCACCCATTTCTTCCTTCATCTCTTTCCACCTCCTCTTCTAGACTTTTTTTTTTTTTAGTTTTTTTGTTTGTTTGTTTTTACTCTTTTCATTTGTATCGGAATTTGAATTTCCATAGCAGAAAAACACCTTGAAAATCATCCAGTTAATTTTCCACTGATCTACAAGGAAACAGAGACTCAGAAAATCAGAGTCACTTGTTCATGATTTTGTATTTAGCTTGTCTCAGAATATAGCTGATAAGTTTTATCTTTTGTCTCCTCTTTCTCATTTGTTTTGGTGGGCAAGTGATCCAGAGAATCAATTAATATAACATAACTTTGAGAACACATTCAACTGGTTAGGCTGGTCTGTTTTCTTCCTGCTTTCTGTTCTTATGATTAATGCCATGTGGATTCAGTGAGCCTGTGTTCAGGAGTTCCTCTTGTTTATTCCTAACTTGGTCTCTGGCCTTCACTGTGGCCTTCCCATAGCATCTTTGCCTGCCTGCCTGCTGGGCCTGTTTCATGTGCTAGGAACTGCCATGGTGGCAGGAATGTAACAACCTCTTAGTTACTTCTGCTGTAGTTAAAAGGAAGAAAATAATAAAAGCCGAGGTGAAAGCATTAAAGCTTACATGAACTGAACTACTTTCAGTTGAAGTCCTCTGACTCTAAGTGCCATTTCTTATGCTTGTGCTTCATTATGTAAATACCCAAAACTGCTTTCATAGCAGCTTCAAGCCAGCAAGTGGGTGATGGTGCTGGAGAAAAAGCAAAATTAAATTAACAGATTATGTTTCAGCCACATGTTTGTACAAATCTAATTCCTGTAAATTCAAATGTTTTACTGCATTCTCAAAGGAGCACCCAGAATGTTGGAATTTCACCTCTGTTTCCTTAAAATCCAATTTCCTTCCATAAAACTTCCCAGAATATACCCTATCAAAATAATTTCTTCCCTGTCCTGAACACTTTCAGAGTTTGTGGATACTCTTCCTAAGTTGTTTCACATTGAGAGAATCACTGTATGTGATCACATAATTTGTACAAACTAGACTCATTTAAGGATGGTGTTTGACTCAGCGTTGTATCCCATAAACACACAGCACAGTGATTTGCATATAGTAAGTACTCAATACACATATAAAAAGTGTGAATTTTATAAACCACTTGGTCAGTTATATCAAAATACCTTCTTTATTTTCATATAACTGAAGTTAATTTCTGTGTTAAGGATCACTTAGCCCCATGGCAGAAATTTAATTGTACATAACTCAGGTTAATGTCAGTCACTTCTAGGTTTTCTTGGTCAACTCAGTTTTCTCTACTCATCTTCCTCGAAGAAGCTAGAAACTTGATGGAGCAGGTGATATAGTGCTATTCTGTTAATGGGAAATGGACTTTGTCCTCTGTGTTTTGCATAGTTATAAAAAGCTAAGCACCTTGTTTGCTGAGATTGACAATGCTCCCATAGCAGTTATAGTTTTAGCACTTCTTCTGGTATGAATATTTGTGTCCCCCAGAATTCATATGTTGCTTCCTAATCCCTGATGTGATGGTATTAGAAGGTGGAGCATGTGAGAGGTGATTAGGTTATGAAGGTAGAGCCCTTGTGAATGGGATTATGCCCTTATAAGGAGTTGAAGAGACTAATTCTCCCTTTCACCTTGTGAGGAAAAGTTAGAGGACACCATCTATGAATCAGAAAGTGGGTCTAGATACCAAATCTGTGCATACCTTGATCTTAGACTTCCCAGCCTCCACAAATTTTGAGAAATAGATTTGCGTTGTTGTAAAGTACCCAGTTCATGGTGTTTTGTCATAGCAGTCTGAATGGATAAGATAATTACTATATAGTAATTCTGCCCCATTGTCACCAAGTCTACTTTTCTAATATTTTTTCCCAGAAGTACAATGATGAAAATCAATGAATGTATTTTTTTCAGAAAGAAATAAGAAATCTCAATAATCACTCAGTCATGTCAAATTATAAATTATAGCCAGAATTCACTGAGACACTAAGTTGAGTCACAAAATTATACTTTTTACCTTAAAGTATATTTATCAAAAATTATAGGTAGATTTATGTTCTCATTTGTCACACAGATTTTGGCTGTTCATCTATATGGGCTGTATCTCTTTCAGCCCTATTCTAGCCTAGATATAATCCCAGCTTTTATTTATTTATTTATTTATTTATTTATTTATTTATTTATTTATTTTTTTGCCATCTTTAAGAAGGAACTCAGTTACGCAAAACCACGTGCAATTTTTGGAAATTTACTGAAGATTTTTGGAGTTAAGATCAGGGATAAAATTCACAGTTCATGTCATTTTTTTCCCTTGTCTCACATCTGCAGATAGGCTGAGATTTGGTTGATCAAAGCTGGAATCAGCAGGGCTTGACTCCAAACTGCTGATTAGGGCAAGGGCAACTCTGTATTTGTCTTTTCCTTTGGTCCAACAGGAAAGTCAGTGAAGGCTCTTCTCATGTTGGTAGCAGAAGTGAGAAGAAGGGAAAGTAGAAATATGGAATGTCTCTTAAAGTCTGGATTCACAACAAGGACCTAGTCATTTCGGTCCATATTCTCTTGGACAAAGCAAGAGGCCAACATCAGTAGACCAGGAAAACGTACTGTCCAAAATCCTGTTGTTAAAAAGTGAGAATAGAAAGAGGGGTAAAGAATTTTAAGAATGTAATACAATCTCTTAGAGAGGAATTCATTAGATTAAGTACAAAGCAAAGACTTTTACAAGGTGCTCTTTAATCAAAATTCATACTTAATTTTTGCATTTGTTCTATATGTTATACTCTACTAATTTCTACCTTAAGTTGTTAGGTTCTGATGTATTGCCTCAAATATCAAGTTATAATAATGAGGTGATACTTAGTAACTGATAGATGTGAGTTTTAAAAATTCTGCCCTAGTTATCTGGAGCTTCATTTGTTTCAGGTTGCTCATATAGTCCCCATTTTTCACTTTCAATTGCTATCTGCTGTACATTTCCGTCAATTATAGAAATACGTATCTGTGTGTGTGTGTCTGTTTGTGTACATACCTACATATAAACTAAAACATCCTGTTCTCTCCTTTTTCTGTTGCTTAAGGAAAACACTGTTGGCACTAGATCCATGAAATAGCCATACAGGTTGAGTAGGAATTCTGCTTTATTTTCTTGTTTGATTTCTGGCCTGAAAGAGCGAGGAGGAATTTTGATGTTATGGGACGTTGCCTTTTAATACCAAACAAATTGTCCTGCTGATAAACCCAGTAAGTCCCTGAGACCTCACAGACTATGAGATCTCTTTTATCATTTATAATTGACACAGATTTTTACATGTATACACACACATATATGTACATACACCCACAGACACACCTTGTTGTACAATCTGGGTAAATGACAGGAGTCCTATATGCTGATTTATATATAGATTGAGTTTTTATATTTTAAAAATTACATCGAAAAAGCAAACTTTTTTGTATAAATGTGTAGGGTAAAGAGTGTAATTTTATAGCATGTGTAAATTGCATAGTGGTGAAGTTAGGACTTTTAGGATATCACCCAAATAATGTACATTGTACCCATTAAGTCGTCTTTCATCATCCACCCTCCTCCCATTTCCTTACCCTTCCATGTCTCTGTTGTCTATCATTCCACAGTCTGTATCCATGTGTACACACACATAATTTAGCTCCTACTTATAAGTGAAATCATGTGGCATTTGTTGGGAAAGCAAACATTTCTTAACAGTAGCATCATCAGCTTTCTCTTTATCTCCTTCCAGAAAAATGCCTAACATTCAAAGAAATCAAGCATAAGTCATGCTGGAAACAACACAATAATTCTCATTTTCAGTGTGTCATGCCCATCTTCGAATTTATTCGAAGGCCTCCACCTGTTTAGATGTGGAGTCGATTATGCTGAGAATTGACTCCAGGTCAGTTCTTCTAGTGTGAGAGTCTCCAGAACTTAACAATTTGCCTGCATATAAATTTAGTTTATTCATTCATTAAATTTTTCAATGCATACCTATTGAGTACCTCCTTTTTTTTAAAAAAAAAAAAAACATAGTTATATACTGGGTGTTACAATATTAAAGAAAGCATTGTGGGCTCTTATGTCCCAGTGGAAAAGTTGACTCAAAAGTAAACACATGCATACTTATAAAGAAACAGTAGATCCTACTTCACAGTCTACATGCAGTATCTTGAAGCAACACCTCTAGAAGAGTTGAAGTCTTCCCTGCCTCCCTGTTTAGCATTCTATACTGCCTTGCAGGAGAAAATAAAAGAGATTTATTGCAGCTGTGATTTTGTGAGGAGGGGCATCTGAAAGCTGGTCGTGGGATTTTTTTTTTTTTTTTTTTGGTAGTGAATTCTGAGGAGCAGTTTCATCTGGTCAGAATGTATTGAGTATAAAACGTAAGACAATTTATTCATTCAATAAATATTTACTTAGTGACTATGGTGAGCTAGATATCATTAACAATCCTAAGATACCCAGTGAACAGAACAAAAACCCCTGACTTTACAGAATTTACATGCTTATGGGAGAAGACAGACTATAAGCAATACATATAAATAAGGATATAACAAAGCATGTTGGAAGATAATCTTCAAGGAATTATTTATCACACACCTCTTTGGGATTACATAATATCTCAAGGAATCACATAAAAATTGGAATTATTTTCAATTGTCTAGTTTTCTGGATTGCAGTTTCTTTTAATCATTGTGACACAGAGAATGGACCCTGAGGTGCTCCAGTCATATCCGGGTACGCATTTTATAATGCTTCCTTTCTTACGTATCCTCTTCTCCTAACTCTATTACAAGCTCCTTGATGGCAGAAATGATTTCAGTTTTTGTATTTCCAGAACCCTTCACAATAGATGTTAAGTAAAAACTGGTGTTATTTATAATGAGCGTGGAAGGATGAGTGGGCTCATAGGTGTAATGGACACAGATGAACCAAGGTGTGAAAAGGGAGGAAAAGAGATAGTACGGAGTACTTGAGAGACAGCAAGAAACTTAGTGAAAGTTTGAACTGTAGCTTGAAAAGTTCATGATTATTTTTTGTAGTTTAGGAAGAAGAACAAGCGAAGTAACTATTTTATAGATGGGAGAAATTAAGAAGGAACTGGAAAGCTATCTACTTAATGTCACAATGACCCCATGACTCGGTTCCCCCTTCTTTCTATGAATGGGCCAGTCACCTCAGTTTATCTATCACTGTGCAAAGTTGATCATGAACAACCTATCTGCAAGGTTTAGAGTTTGTTTACAAGTTATGCCTTACGGAATAGGTTTTATACAAATAAGCTTGTGCCATTGAAGCCCTTGAAACAAAATCTAAGACATTGCTTGCTGTCAGTGTCACTCAGGCTTTGGTTTAGTAAAGCCCATCTCCCAGGAATTACTCTTGCCAAATAGTGGTGTCCTGAGGCCTGAATCAAATAAATTCTTCTCACTCCTGGCTCTTCAATTGTTTAACTTTGCTAGGGATTTCTTAGCATGAGGAATGTTTAACTAATAGTAGGGGAGGTAGGAAACAATTCCTGTTTTTCTTGAGCACTCTGGGGCCCTGCAGCATGGAGACACTGTAGAAAGGGAAGGGGACATTATTATTATAATGAGTGAGGGTGTGGAGGGATACAAGTCGGTTTGCATATCGTTATGATGAAAAGATAATTAGTGAAACATCTGTAGCCTGGGCAATTCATCTAGCAGTGATTACACAGAAGCTGGCTGGAAGGCAATATGGTGTATTATACAGGATCCTGGAGGACCACTAAACAGAGACTGTAGCACTTCTGTGGGAGAAGGAGGAAGTGAGACAACTTGCTATGCAAGACAAATAGTGAAAGGAGCCTAAGAAAATGGCATTACAAAAGCATTGCTCTTCTCTTGAATGGAAGTATTAAAAATGCAAAAAGCTTAGAGCACATATTTTGCTTCATTTTAGTTTCAGTTTGAATACATTTAGGACTATTCCTCAAGCACCTGGTCCTTCCTGCCTTTCCCACTACCCTCCCTACTGGAGAAAGCAAAAGGCCAAAACAAAACATGGAGCACGTTGATTGGAAACAGTTCCAACAATCAGATCAGAATAAATGAAGGCATAGCAAAGTGAAGTCCTCTCTAAACATGTAATGGAACAAAAGTGGTCATTTGGGAACAGCAGGAAAGATTGAATTTGTGAGCAGAATGAAGAGAAGGTGGAATTCATAAGGAGAGTACACAGAACTTATTTGGAAGTAAGTATTTTCCTGGTAAAATAATTTTGGAAGTTACAGCAGAGATAACCCAGACATTCCCAAGTTCTTCTGCCTTTGTGAAGTAAAGATGAAATGGGGCGAAGGGCCAGGTTGCTTTTCTCTTAAATACCAGCTCATATAGGCCAGGTTTTGTCCTCCATGACCACAGGAGCTCTATTCTTGCCTTAAGTATTTCTGAAAATCACTGGGGAGCACGGACATGTTCCACAAATCTACACTGGATGTGCTGGTTTCTTTCTCCAGGGACTTGCTCTGGGCCTCTCCACTGATGACTTCTGGCCCATTCTCTTTTGCTACAGCTCTTTTCACGCATGTTGTATCCTAAGAGGGCCCATTTTGTTTTTAATAATGCTTTACTGAAGGCTTGAGGACACCATGAGGAGATTACAGTGCATCATGCTGGGTATCATTTTTCTTAGCCTTTTAGCTGGTCCCGTTCATAGGAGGTCCCCCTGTTGGCTGTCTGGCTCCTTAGACAGTTCTGACACCATCCTTTCTCCTTACTCTTCATGTTTCTGTTACTAGAAAGGGGTCCTGAGTCATGTATCTAGACTGGTTTTTTTCCTCTAACCTATCCAGAAGGAGCAACACTCAATTAAATCACAACAATCTCTTGAACAATGTACTTTGCCTACGGTAAAATCAAACATTTTCTGCATTAAATATATTTTTTAACATCTTGTTATGAATCTCCTACATTTGGAATAAATTCACTAGTTCAAGAATTCCCTCAAACTGTAGGTAGGTTGTTGCCTTTCCCTGGCTGACCATAAGGGCTCATCAGTGTTGTCAAGCTTTTTAAGAAGAAAATATATTTCAGCATCCATCCTGAAATGCAAAATTGTTTTCTCTCACTCTGAAAACTCCAGGTCCAACAGTGCTGAGATCCAGATAGGATTTCCTGGGATTGGAAGACATGGTTGCATTTTTAAAGCCAGTTTATTCAAACAACAATTTTAATAGTTCTATTCTCCAGGAGAACAGAATAGTTCTATTCTCCACTGAGTGGTCATGGTTACTAGAACTTAAATTTCTGCCATACAGGCAGTTCTTGTCTTCATTACACTCCATTGCAGCAGATACTAAAGCCACAAAACTGAAAGGTACCTGCTCTTGGAGTTCAGAAGCTGGATTCTGCCACTTATTAGCTGTGTGACTATGAACAGCTCGCTGAATGTTACCTGTGCAACTATGCTGTGATTGGGTGACTAGGAACATGTCTTTAAATCTTGTTTCAAGAATTGTCCAACATCTACATTGTATGACTATGTTGTTAGATTTTACTTGCCCTATTCATTTGGAAATTTCTATACAGATGAAGACCATAGATCATGGGTGACAAGGTTCTTATGTTTTGCCATCTTAAGCAATTTCGTAGTAAGAGAAACTTGGGAAACTTATAGAAAACTTCAGCTGATAAACAGGTAATCAATTTCTGGCTTCCCAGTGAAGTTAAAAGTCTTCTGATGGCATCTATCCATGAAATGCTGTGTGAGATACTGTATTTGTGAGTATATCTTTAGATACCCAGAATCATTTGGTGGTATGGTAGAAAGAATTTTGATTATCCTTTGAAAGGCATATTGGATTATCCCACTACAATGCACACTCTTGCATAATATTTACATAACTAGCATCTGTTATAAAATTAACCATGTCACAAAGAAGATAGTTCTCGCTTAGTAAGATATAATTGGTTTTCTTAAAGAAAACAGGTAAACAGAAAATAGGTATATGTAAGATATACAAGCTGATTTAGTTTTATCTGCTAAGATGGAGAAAAATAATATAAATAACAATAAGAATGGCAATTCCATTTTCTGAACATGTAGCAGGTACCTGGCAAGGTGCAAAGTAATTTACCTGTGATATCTTATGTAATCCTAACAATGACTTTGGAGATGTGGGAGGAAACTTGGTAACCTCTTGTTTCTTGTGGGAACACTCCCTACCTTTCTCTTTCTTAGCTTCCTCATGCTTTTAGAACCAGTTTCTGCGTCTAACACATAATAACTATGTGTGGTTATAACAATGAATGGTTGGCATTTATTGAATAAATAAGTGCTTGGATGAGCGAGGCCTGATTATGTCAATGTGAATGGAGGGACAGTGTTATTGCGCCAAAGTGTATTTAAAATTTATATTTGCTTGGGTTTTGTTTTTAATTTTTGTTATTTTTTCTATTTTAAGATGGGGTCTCACTCTGTCACGCAGGCTGGAGTGCAGTGGTGCAATCTCAGCTCAGTGCAATCTCTGCCTCCTATGCTCAAGCCATCTTCCTGCCTCAGCCTCTGGAGTAGCTGGGACCATAGGCACAGGCCACCATGCCTTGCTAATTTTTTTTTTTTTGTATTTTTGGTAGAGACGGGGTTTCACCATGGTTTCACCACCATCCCAGGCTGGTCTTAAACTCCTGAGCTCAAGCTATCCATCTGCTTCAGCTTCCCAAAGTGCTGGGATTACAGGTGTGAGCCACTGTGCCTGCCCTAAAATTTATATTTGAACCCAGCTCTGTGCCTGCTGGCAGCCCAGACTAAAACAGAGGCAGAGCCAATGGTGAATTTCTATCAGTGCTTCTTATTTACTGAGAAGTTAGTGTGTGCTAAGCCCTGTGTTCATGAATTTAAATACCAGGTCACATATTGATTACTCAGTATGCACTAACATTTTCTTTTCCTTTTCCTCCCTTCCTTCCTTCCTCCCTCCCTCCCTCCCTTCCTTCCTTCCTTCCGTCCTTCCTCCCTCTCTTTCTCTTTTTCTCTTTCTCTCTTTCTCCTTCCTTCCTTCCTTCCTTCCTTCCTTCCTTCCTTCCTTCCTTCCTTCCTTCCTTCCTTCCTTCCTTCCTTCCTTCCTTCCTTTCTTTCTTTCTTTCTTTCTTTCTTTCTTTCTTTCTTTCTTTCTTTCTTTCTTTCTTTCTTTCTTTTCTCTCTCTTTCCTTCTTTCCTTTTTTCTTTTTAATGTTTTTTGAGACAGAGTCTTGCTTTGTCACCCAGGCTGGAGTGCAGTGGCACAGCCTCGACTCAGCACAACCTGCACCTCCCGAGCTCAAGCAATGCTCCCACTTCAGCCTCCCAAGTACCTGGGACCACAGGCATACACCATCACACCTAGCTAATTTTTGTATTTTTTGTAGAGCCAGGGTCTTGCTATGTTTCCCAGGCTGATCTGGAACTCTTGGTCTCAAGCAGTGCACCCACCTTGACCTCCCAAAGTGCTAGGATTACAGGCGAGTGAGCCACCTTGCCAGGCCTAACATTTTCTTAAGTACATTATATATAAAATAGATGAAAGACAGGATGCCTAGTTACATTTGAATTTCTGATAAAAACAAATAATTTTGGTATACTTGTGAAACAAGAAACTGTTTTTCATCTGAAATTCAAATTTGATTGTCTTGCAGTTTTATTTGCTAAATCTGGCAACCGTACTTATATGCATTATCTTACTTAATAATTCATCAGTCCCAAGAGACTCATTTTAAAAATGGCAGCATTGAGGTATAGAAAGGTTGTGTAACTTGTCTGAGGTTACACAGCTAGTAAGTGGTAAACCAGGATGGAAATCCAGATAGACTGGCATCAGAAACCATACCTTTAACCACAATACTATGCTCCCAACACCCTTGTGAGGTAAGTATATTATCCCCACTTGTATTTATACAACAGGTATCAGAATTAGAGAACCCAATGAACTTGTGCCATGTTCTGTAGCTAATGAGTTGTGATTCGAATTGAGGGATGCCTGTCTTCAGAGTCAGGGATTTTAATCCCTCTCTTTAAAGATAAAATCATATAACTGGAATTTTTTAAGGTCAGAGACCAGTGAAGTTTTTCAGTTGTTAATATTTTCTTCCAGGGTAATGTAGGACAAAGGATGATGAAAAATAAATGCCTAGGGAAGGCCCATTGCCATTTGGTGTCAACAGATTATATAGAGTGTCGCCAAGATTCCTTTTAGAGTAAGAATTTATTTCACTATTTTTAATAGCTTAAGTGTTGGCATTAGAATATTTCTGTAGCTAGAGGATGTGAGCTGTGCAGAAGCTGATTCATCTTTCAGCATTTTACCTTATGCACATGTCAGCTCAGAGGATTTATTAAACATTTATTAAATAGCCTAGAGACCTTCCTCATGACTGTGGTGAAAGTATTTCCTAAATATTGCCCTCGTCTTCTCTACTTGATCCTTAGAATTAACAATGACATGTTTCAGTCCTAAAGAAACATATGCAAGGCTGTCCTTTAAATTTATTCATTCTCATTATATCTGGTCTGATTCTGTTTTAACACAGTGGCTCAGGACAAATCTAAGATACAATACAAATATTGGCTTGTCAGTAAAGAGAATTTCTTAAATAAGTAAATCAGACTTATTTTAACTTTTAAAAATGTTTGAATCAAACAAAAATAAGTGAAACGGATGTGTTTTCAATGACAGGCATTGAAATTGTGCTCTCAGAATTAAATTAGCCTCACCTCCTTGTTATTTGAGACAGTTAGCCATTTGTGTGAAATTCAAGTAATTATGTGCTCCAGTGCTTTTTGGAAGGAAGGATGCAGAGAGAGAAAAATACCAGTCTGGGCCACCTATAGACAATAACCCAACTTTGGTCTGATCATTCAGAAGGAACTAAAAATGCTGTTACCATCACACACCTCATGGGTGACTGGGTGACCTTTGAATCTACTTTTGGTCCTATATTATGAGCTTGAAAATGATTCACTTCTAGGGCATGGGAAATGTCTTTTTAAATGCTTTTGAAGGGTCACCACATAAGACCAAAGTTTTTCTTAGGAGGCTCATGATAGTCTTTAGTTACACGGAATATAAGTGGATGCTTCACTGCTCTATCATGGTTCATTTGACATAACAACCACAATACTTCACATGTTTTCACATGTCATAGAGGAATAAGATGTTTATATTTGTTGACTCATTTCATTTTCATAAATTATACCTGCCTTATGCAGGGGGAAGGGGCTTGGCTTCTTCAGCTCGTGTGTGGTATTTTATCTGAGAGGTGGCAACCTGTTGTCAGGACCCCCTTTATTTGCTGAGAGCTATCTTTTAATAAATTCTGCTCACCTTTCAATGTGCCCATGTGCCTAATTTTTCGTGGTCGTAAAACAAGAATCTGGATTTAGCTGAACCAAGAAACAAAAAAATCCTGCATCGTGGTGACCTGCTTTCAAATACATTAGCTGTGTGCTCGCAGCCAAGTTACTTAGCCTCTTTTAACTTCAGTTGACCTTATTTTTTTATTTTTATTTTTTATACTTTAAGTTCTAGGGTACATGTGCACAACGTGCAGGTTTGTTACATATGTATACATGTGTCATATTTGTGTACTGCACCCATTAACTCGTCGTTTACATTATGTATATCTCCTAATGCTATCCCTCCCCCCCACCCCCACCTTATTTTTAATCTAACACTTAACGCACAGAGTTTTAAATAACTTGGTATTTAGTAGGGTCTCAATAAACATTCACTTTCCTTTCTTTACTAAACTTGTTCTTAAAACATCAAAATATCTTGGTTCTTAGGTTGGAGAAGGAACTAAGGTTTGGTTTGATAAGGCTACATGGAAGGAATGAGTGAGGTAGTTTAAGAATATGCAGGATTCAATAGGGAATTTTAAAATGTGGTCTATGATGGAAACAAGGAATTTAGGGTAGGGAAAATATAATGAGGGAGCAGACCCATTTGACCGAAGGGAAGGGTTCTGTAAATGCGTAATAAGAGCTCTGATTAGAAAAGCAGTAGGGGTTGGGTTAAGGATCACTTGCCTGTTTGGCCAGGAGAATGGACTTTATCTTATACATGCATTAAAGAGTTTTGAGGAGACAGCAATGTGATCGAGATCAAGAATGGCAGTTAGTGGAATGTGTTGGGGGAATAGAAAGAGAAGAGAGCAATTGCCAAAGTCTAGGAATAAGGTCTAAGGCTTGGATTAGTATATTGGTAATGAGATTAAAAAGGAAGAGATTAAGACCAAACATGATATGGTATTGGAAGGGATAGAATTTGGTGATTTCATGGGACAGTGAGGCAAAATAAAAAATTAAGAGAGAACCCAAGGTATTGAGCTTGGTGTCAATTCAAGAATGGAAAGTTTTGAGGTTTAGGAAGGGCAATAAATTTACTTTTAAATATGTGAACAATGTGATGGTAGGACATCTGGGTGGCTCCATGTAGTTTTGTTGGTTATTCTGAAACAATTGTAGTTTCCCAAACACCACACTATCTCTTTTTCTCCGGGCTGTTGGCTGTGTCCTTTCCTCCACTCGTTGCTAGCTAATTTCTGCATATCTTTCTTTTTTTTTTTTTTTTTGAGATAGAATCTTGCTCCGTCTCCCAGGCTGGAGTGCAGTAGTGTGATCTCGGCTCACTGCAGGCAACCTCTGCCTCCCAGGTTCAAGCGATTCTCCTGCCACAGCCTCCCTAGTAGCTGGGATTACAGGTGCGTGCCACCACACCTGGCTAATTTTTGTATTTTTAGTAGAGATGGGGTTTTGTCATGTTGGCCAGGTTGGTCTCGAACTCCTAACCTCAGGTGACCTGCCCACCTTGGCCTCCCAAAGTGCTGTGTTTATAGGTGTGAGCCACCGTACCCTCTGCATGTCTTTCAAGACTCAATTTAGGATGCATGAGAAAATCTTCCATGCCCCTACTTCCCAGCTAGGTTTAAATGTGCCTGCTGTGGGATCCAATAAAGTTCTAATTAAACCTCCACCAGAATATTCATCACCCTATGTTACAATGACTTGTTTACTTGTCTTTCTCCTTCAGAGGACTGGGAACTTCCTAGTCTACTACTCCCAAGCAGAGTTAATATTACATAGAAGACAATTAATGAATTACATATTGAATGATTGAACTCAAGTAGAAATATCTAGTAAGTTGTTATAAATGTGAGCAGTAAGGGAATTGTTCTTCTTTTTCCCTCTGCGTTCATAGCAGGTACAAATATAGGTCTCTGCAATTGAATATTTGGTCTTACGTGTCAATTTTTCTGACTGCTTCCTTGACTTAACACCAGGCCTATTATTTTAGCAACCCTTCGGAAAAGATTCCATGCTTAATCAAAACCTGTTTGAACAATTCTCTGGATGGAGGGCATTATAATTCTTATCCATTTCTTTCTACGACCAAGAATCAATGGAGCAGCCAGAGAGCAGATTTTCTTGCGTTCTCACTGCTCCTTGAAGTACAAACCAATTTTCCAGCTTCCACATATTCTAGCAAATAATTGTTTGGTTCTGAAATAAAACTTTTTATTACAGCAACAGTGATAGGATACCAGTCGGACAATAAAAATAAAGTCTGAATGCATGGAATGTGAGTGCATCAGGCTGGCAGGATTCCTGGAGGTGGTGAATGGAGCCAGTGACTGCTCGAAGGTCCAAGTGCAATCATAAATGATTTCCATAAATAGTGCTACCGAGGCTTTGCTGTCTTGTGTGCTTTATTGAATAAAAGAGAAGAGGCTCCTATCCTTGGAGGGAAATGGACTTCTTTTGATGTTGCTAACAAAGAGGAGCCCATTGGCAGTGCACACTGTGACATTTGCTTTGGGTTTTAAAAACACAGCACAAGCCGGTTGAAAAATTGAAATTCTGTATGGCAACTGCCTGTGACACATGTAAGGCAAGTTATCCCAGCTCATTAACAATGTGACAAAGATAAAAGAAGAGCTCATCACTACCACCTAGGCAAAACAATATATTGGCCGATGAGCAATATCATAAAAGGAAGAAATTTATTAGGAAGCAAAAGATTGAGGTGAAACAGAGTATGGGCTTTGAAGATAGACCTGAATTGTGATTTTCTGTGTTCTGGCTTTTAATCTTTACAATAGGAATGATACAGATCTTTCTATGGGTTCATAAGGATTAAGCCAGAAAATATGCCCGACAGAGAATGTATTTCTGGCAAAGACAGGGTGCATTTCTTAACACTTATTGATGGTCTATGTTAAATAGCATACTTGCTTCACTATGGAGTTCATCTGTTAAAAACAATTAAAGGGTTAAGACTAGTGTATACTCTATTTTAGGTGCTATCAACTTTATCACTACAATTATTAACATAAACCCCCCAGCCACACCCTTTGTTTTTATGGATATAAGTAGTGTGACCAATTCACTCATACACAAATGACCTATGAAGACAGTGGTGGAAAGACAGAGAAAATGGATCTTTTCATTGCTGTGCATGCAGGGAGGAAAACAACTTTAAAATTGCAGCCATGGTAGTCTGAGTCTTTTCAACTCTGCTTAGCCCCACCTCAGACTCTGTGTGTGTGTGTGTGTGTGTGTGTGTGTGTGCGCATGTGCATATGCATGTGTGCACACGCATGCACCATACTCTATAGAGAAAGAGTGTACTGGAGAGCAAAAGAGGAATTTGAAAGTTTGGAGACTTCTCAACCTAAATATGTTAAGAAAGCAACAAATTTCTCTATTATTTGTGCCTATATCCTATTTGTCTAGATTTTAGGGAAGCTTCTGAAAGACATTGAATAAGACAGAATCTGACAACCACAAAGAATACCTATGCATTTGCTAGGTAGCTTCAAGGACAGTCTTAATTTTCAGTTCATTTTAGAGTTTAGGTCAAATATATTGTATTTGTTTGATTGAACATACTAGTCAATGTAATATGGGGATGGGGAGAACTAGCTAGAATAATTGCTTATGAAAGTCCAGATATAGTGTTAAGGAATGAGAGACAAGGTGTTTCTGGAGACTACCAGGAACCAGGTGTTCATGAGAATCCTCCTGATCCTTGCAGAAATGACTCAAGCATGGCCAGGAGATCCAGATAGCAGATGGAATTAAAGTTTTATATGAGGTGTCAAAATGTGGAAATGGCAAAGAGCAGCATGGGGTGGGAAACAGACAGGAGAAAAAGGGCATTGAAATATTAGGACCAAACATCCACCTTTATACCATCAAAAGATTCCAGGACCAATAGGATGTAAGTAGAACCCTGTTAGCAGTTAAGAATCATGAAGTATTTCTAGGCATATAGGCAGAGAATAAAGAAATAAAAAGCTTTGAAAATGAATGGAAGGGGGCCTCATGGTAGTGGGAAGACAGTATTTAAAAGACAGACAGATCTCAGTCCAAATGCAGCTTCTACCCCTTAGTAGCTGATAATTTATTCACATATTTAAACCTCATTGTCCTCATTTATGAAGTGGTAAATATTAACAACTACTCTTCAGGGCTTTTGTAAAGATAAAATAAGTAAAAGGTTGCAAACCATATATGACCGTCTATGGCATACAATAGGGCTTAAAATGGTAGCTGTTGCTATTATATTTTACAGTACTAATTAAAAAGAATTTTAAATTCTGGATAAGATAGAGGGCACCTTGTGTTTAATTCTCACTTGAATTTAAAGTAACTTTCCCTAAGCCCCTGTGAGATGATGGGGTTAAAATTTCATAGCGTATCCTCTGAAAGGATGCTTTACTGACGCAGGTGAATGCATTTCTGAGGAGCCTTCTATTTTCTGAGATGAAAGAAGCATTGAATTCAGATAACGCAGTTGGACATGTCTGTTTTTGATTGTTGATAAATATTTCATTTTACATTTTAAATTCATATGGGCCACAAAATCATTGAAGATGAAAAAGAATGCAAGACTAGGCCATCCTTTTGCAGGATTGTTTCTTAGAACGTACTTGTTCTCGTTTTGTTCAATTGAGATTGAAGTACCTTGGCAGCTGGACCCTGACAGCTACTTCACAGCTGTAGAGAGCACACTATGTGGGTGAATTTCTTTTTCCCCAGTGAGTGAGTCTAAAATATCCTCCTTCTAGGATGAACTAAAAAACAATCATTACTTACCTAGCTGCAGGCTTGATTTTTTATCTCAAAAATATCATATTTGGGCTACCAATGTTACGTGTCTACATGTCTTGCATTAGAATGAAGAGATGTGTAGCTGTTTCATTATATTTTATACTTTATGGCAAAGTACTATCACATCTTGGAGCTAATGACAGAGTGGGATTTTAATATATACATGAAAATGACATTTGATTAGGAGAATTCAGAAAGCAAGTGAAAATGGCTAAAAGCACAAATGTTTACATGATTGTATTACTGTCCCTGATGTAGTCAGTTTCTGTAGGGTTGAGCCTTCCTCTCTCTAAATTTCAATTATATTATTAGCAGTGGGCCATCTTCACAGTAATTGGTACAATCACTTTTTCTAATGGAGTATTTTTCATCTAATTGACTCCAGATTTATCATACAAATGTCAAAGCCAAATTTTCCTATAATAACCTATTATCTCTGCAGTTCTGGCTCAGTGTACCCAACAAGAAATGACATAATGATCATTTTTGGGCAAGTGAAGGAGCAACTTAATTTTCTTACCTCTGATGAAAAAGGACAGCCGCTTTGGTAAAAGAAGAAACTTTTAATATGCTGACTTAATTTGGCAGCATTTCTAATTCACAAGATTTCACTTTGTCCTACTCTGTACATAGGATGAATATTCTTGTTAAGAGAGGTGGGAGCATTAAGGAGGCAGTAGGATAGACAGGAACAAGGAATAGGACTAGGAGCAGGAGGTCTGGATGCAGCTCTGAAGCTGCATGATTTTGAACAAATCAACTCGTCTCCCTGGTTCTCATATATCAAATGAGAAGACTAGAATCATTGTTTCACAAACTTTGGTCATTTATGTACCCCCTTCAAGGCCTTTGCACTTTTATATACTAACTGTCCACTTTTTAACCTACTGTATTTCGTTGTCTCAACTGACTCATAAAAATATATATATTTGAAAAGGAAACTTAAAATAACAAACATAAAAGCAGTCCGCTTGTAATAAATATAACCCTGAAATGAATAAATAAAAACCAAGTTAAAGGAGATACATTTGGGGACCAACAGTGAAAATCATATCAAGAATGATGTTTCCATGATTGTATTATCATCACTTACGCAGTTTGCAATTTATACCACTAGCAGAATGCATAACACACTTAGAGAAACATTGGACTGGATAACTTTGGGGTCCTTTTCTGCACTAAAAGTCCGTGATTGAGTTAAGGAAAGGCCCTTCTGGTATACATTTCAAAAGTACATTTCATCCTGTCTCAGAAATCTTTCTGAATCATTTATATGGAAAATGGGATATTCCTAGTCAAAAGGTGAATTATAACATACTATCTTGTTCTCCAGAGGAACCATAGAAAACATGGAGACTCATGGAAATGTAAAAGTGAGAGATTAAATAGAAAAATAATATTATTTTTCTCTACAGAATATTAAATTTAATAAACTTAATAGGATACTAATTAAGACAAAAGTATAAAGTGTAATATTATTTAGGTTATGCTTTTAAAACTGGCAATACCTTTGTCTATCTTAGGTCTGTGTACCAAGTTATATAGCTATGCTCATATAGAGAATGCACTTTTTTGCATGGTCTAAAAAGATTCAGATGAGTGTTGAATTAGAAGAAGGGATATGAGGAATCAGTGGAGGAAGGAATCCCACATTTATAGATGGAAGTGGGAAGTTCAAGATTCCTGGGTGATTTTGGCATAATTCCTCTGTAATTTCTTCCTCTTGTCAATTTAGTTGTAAGCAGAATCACTGTATATCTAGTACTTGATTAGGTCCCTGGCTTCTAGCTGTTAACTCTGAGTATTGTTTGTAAAACACAGAGGAAAAAACCCCTGTTAAATCTATTGCTCTCCACCACTGGAAATAAAGGAACTTATAAAGAAAAGAACAAAAGAATTGTCTTCAGGGGCCAAATGAGGAATTTCCCATTTCCTTCTATTTTGTCTGCAACTGCAACCTGATGCTACAGAGAAAAGAACAAAGAAAGGAAACAGAAAGAAAGGAACAAAGAAAGGAAAAGAGGGAAATGTGCCTATTTGCAGCTTTATCCACTGAAGTTCCTGACTAGAGACTTTTAGAAAAAAATACAGTGGAATTTTCTGAGTAATTACAAAAGTGATAAATTTACTAATAATAGATTTTACAGAAAAGAGAGATTGAAAGGCTTTTCCAAGTATAAGAAATACGTTTAGAATGGAAACAAGTGAAGAAGAACTTGAGTATATTCAAGTTAGCAGTTTATAGCACTTATTACTGAAACCACGTACTTTGACACATAAACACATACTTGCATTGTTCATTTAATATTTTATGCCTATTTATTTTATTTAATATCACACTATTTAAAGTTCCTTGAGGACATAGATTGGATTCAGAGCAAGGCTTCATTGTAAACTCATGCGTTGAAATTTCTCTTAGCTAAAAACACATAGCGGTAACATATTAACATTTAAAAAGAAAAAACTTTTAAAAGACATAAATACATCTGTCTGGGTGGTCTAGGTTAGACTGCTATAGAAAACAACACCAAAACCTCACTGACTTAAAACAAAGATTTATTTGTTATTCACACTATATTCCCATTGTGTGTTGATTCAGGGCTTTGCTCCATGATCTCCTCACCTTGACATCCAGGGGGATGGTAGGACTACTACTTGGAGCATTGCTAGTTGCTATGGCAGAGGGAAGAGGGCATGATGAATCATATACTAGCTCTTTACAGCTTCTACCTAAAGGAGACGCATGCCACATCCACTCATATTTTATTTACCAAAGCAAATCACAAGGCCATGTCTAAGGTAGAGAAGTAAAATCTTACCAAGTGCCTGGAAGGAAAAGTGGAAATATTTGTTAGATGGAAATTATTATTATTATTGTTATTATTATTATCATTATAGCCATGCTGAAATCAACACCACCTTGGCCCCAAAACTGAACAGAAATAAAAGGTGGTGTGCAGAGAATAGTTCTGAACTCCAGGGCCACAGGTAGAGAGAGTTAGCTAGGTGTTCAATTCTTTTGGGGTAAAAATGTCCACAAAAGCTATAAATGAGTGCTTAGGGGAGCAAAAGATCCCTGATACAGCCTAGTAGCTAGGATTTGAGATAAGCCACTGACTAGCTCAGTGAGCCTGTCAATGATAGCCCTCTTCATGGATCAGGAATCCTATTGGATTGCCCGAGGGTCCCCTGAAGAATTGACCGAAGCAATAACCAGACATCTAGTCAGAGGTAGGTAAACCTACAGAGTGAGGAAAAATACTCATATGCAAGATGAGTCTCCGAACCAAAGTTTCAGCTCACTCACAGAAAATAAATGTTATGACAGCCATGAAAATTATCAAATAGAAAATAAACTCACCCTACTTGTAAAAAAACAAAGTATTGTCTAAAAAAGTTTTTGTTTATTTAGGAGCTCCAACAAGATAAAAGAAAGCGTAACATTTAAAAATAAAGCAGAGAAATAATGAACATAATTGGGCAGAAATGAAAAAAGAACATGTGGATATGAAGAAGAACCACTCTGAAATTTCACGAATGAAAAAATCATTCAAATAAAAAACCCTAACATTTAGTATGAACTCAAGACTGGATACAGTTGAAAAATAATTGGCTAATTAGAAGATAGCAGTGAAGAATGTACCTAGAACATAGCACCATGATATAGAAAGATTTTTTTAAAAATATGAAAGAGTAGATAAGGGATATGGAAGCATAATTAAGATACTTTAATATATGTTTAATAGGCTTTCAAAATAAGACACTAGAGGGAATGGCAGAAAAAATATGAAAACAGCTGAAAATGTATCAGTATTAAAAAAAAGTCCGTGTTCTCGGATAAAAGGGCATTTTTGAGATCTAAGTAGAATAAATAAAAAAACCCTCAAATCTATGGACATTGTAATGAAGCTGCAGATGTAGATAAATTGAAAATCTTAATGGCTGTCAGTGAGAAAAACAGATTACTTCAAGAAATGAAAATTAGACTAATAAGATACAACAACAAAAGACACCAGAGGACAGTGTAGTAATATCTTCACATGTCTGAGGAGAACATAAATGTTAGTCTGAGATTCAATATCTAGCTGCATTATCATTCAATACAGAGGGAGAAATAAAGACATTTACAGACCTATAAAGACTAAGAGTGCATTTGCTACCTGCGAGTCATTATTAGAAGACCTATTCAAGATGATATTTCAATAAGAATAAATTAATCTGGAAGGAAAGAGATTTATATTTTTAAAAAAGAGGGAAAGGGTCATAGTCCAGAAACATATTAACGTCTTTGTCAGGAAGATGACAGTATTTTAAGATTCAAGGGTAACAACAAAAAAAAACCAAAAGCACAATTTAGAAATTCTGTATCAGTAGGGCGAAAAAGAAAGGAAAGATTATACAAGAGAACACCCGTACCTTGGTTTATTTCAATCTCTCTCTTCTTCTTCTCCCCAAACATATATCATAAGAACTGAAAAACACTTGCTAGATTAAATCAAATGTGAATTATGTTGAAATATATGAAAAAAATTGGAGTTGAAAAATTGGGCTAACCATTATGTCAGGATCTGTCCTATTTTTTTTTTTTTTTTCCGAGATGGAGTGTTGCTCTGTCTCCCAGACTGGAGTGCAGTGGCGTAATCTTGGCTCACTGCAACCTCTGTCTCCTGGGTTCAACCGATTCTCCTGCCTCAGCCTCCCAAGTAGCTGGGATTACAGGTGCTCTTTGCCACCATGCCTGGCTAATTTTTGTATTTTCAGTAAAGACAAGGTTTCACCATGTTGGCCAGGCTGGTCTCGAACTCCAGACCTCGTGATCCACCTGCCTTGGCCTCCCAAGATGTTGGGATTACAGGCACGAGCCACCACTCCTGGCCAATCTGTTCTATTTTTTAGATACCCAAGATAAATACAGAAAAGCATAAATTATGTGACACCAGGAGCTAATTCAAATTATTTTTGTCCTTAACCTTAGGGAAAATAAGAAAAACCACAAGAAAATAATTAGTGTGTATTGAAAGCAGTAATTTGATTCAGGTCAATATAGGTTTTATCTAGTCACCTATAATTTTGACATTTCCATTTACCTCACTCTACTATGATAACCTGGCTACAAAATGCCAACTTTTAGGGAGAACAATCGTCAAAGAAAAGTTCAATCATTAACGCACGTAATGTACAAGGATAAAAATTGAATTCATATTTTGATAAATGTTTTTAGAGATAAGTTTTTGAAAGTCTAAAATAACAGGGAAAAGGTGTGGCTCTTAAATGTAATAAAAGCTTCCATTTAGTGTTAGTAACAAAGCATTTTTGGCATCATAGAGCGCATGCCAGAAAGCTGAGTTCTGATTTCAAGTTTTTGCTTGGTGACCAAGCAACTATGTGAGTCAACAGAACGCATTTAGCTCGTCAGGGTCTCCATATGCTTATGTCTAACATGAGGGGTTCAATTAGCTGAGCTCTGAGGTCCCTTGACGATTTCTTCTTCTTCTTTTTTTTAATTATACTTTAAGTTCTAGGGTACATGTACACAACGTGCAGTTTTGTTGCATATGTATATATGTGCCATGTTGGTGTGCCGCACCCATTAACTCGTCATTTACATTAGGTATATCTCCTAATGCTATCTCTCCCCACTACCCCCTCCCCACAATAGGACCCGGTGTGTGATGTTCCTCTTCCTGTGCCCAAGTGAGCTCATTGTTCATTTCCCACCTATGAGTGAGAACATGCAGTATTTGGTTTTCTGTTCTTACACTAGTTTGCTGAGAATAATGGTTTCCAGCTGCATCCATGTCCCTACAAAGAACACAAACTCATCCTTTTTTATGGCTGCATAGTATTCCATGGTGTATATGTGCCACATTTTCTTAATCCAGTCTGTCACTGATGGACATTTGAGTTGATTCCAAGTCTTTGCTATTGTGAGAAGTGCCACAATGAATATATGTGTGCATGTGTCTTTATAGCAGCATGATTTAGAATCCTTTGGGTATATCACAAGTAATTGGATGGCTGGGTCAAATGGTATTTCTAGTTCTAGACCCTTGAGGAATCGCCACACTGTTTTCCACAATCGTTGAACTAGTTTACAGTCCCACCAACAGTGTAAAAGTGTTCCTATTTCTCCACATCCTCTCCAGCACTTGTTGTTTCCTGACTTTTTAATGATTGCCATTCTAACTGATGTGAGATGGTATCTCATTGTGGTTTTGATTTGCATTTCTCTGATGGTAAGTGATAATGAGCATTTTTTCATGTGTCTGTTGGCTGTATGAATGTCTTCTTTTGAGAAGTGTCTGTTCATATCCTTTGCCCACTTTTTGATGGGGTTGTTTGTTTTTTTTTCTTGTAAATTTGTTTGAGCTCTTTGTAGGTTCTGGATATTAGCCCTTTGTCAGATGAGTAGATTGCAAAAATTTTCTCCCATTCTGTAGGTTGCCTGTTCACTCTGATGGTAGTTTCTTTTGCTGTGCAGAAGCTCTTTAGTTTAATTAGATCCCATTTGTCAATTTTGGCTTTTGTTGCTGTTGCTTTTGGTGTTTTAGACATGAAATCCTTGCCCATGCCTATGTCCTGAATGGTATTACCTAGGTTTTCTTCTAGGGTTTTTATGGTTTTAGGTCTAACATTTAAGTCTCTAATCCATCTTGAATTAATTTTCGTATAAGGAGTAAGGAAAGGATCCAGTTTCAGCTTTCTACTTATGACTAGCCAATTTTCCCAGCACCATTTATTAAATAGGGAATCCTTTCTCAATTTCTTGTTTTTCTGAGGTTTGTCAAAGATCAGATGGCTGTAGATGTGTGGTATTATTTCTGAGGGCTCTGTTCTGTTCCATTGGTCTATATCTCTGTTTTGGTACCAGTACCATGCTGTTTTGGTTACTGTAGCCTTGTAGTATAGTTTGAAGTCAGGTAGCCTGATGTCTCCAGCTTTGTTCTTTTGGCTTAGGATTGCCTTGGCAATGCGGGGTCTTTTTTGGTTCTATATGAACTTTAAAGCAGTTTTTTCCAATTCTATGAAGAAAGTCATTGGTAGCTTGATGGGGATGGCATTGAATCTATAAATTACCTTGGGCAGTATGGCCATTTTCACGATATTGATTCTTCCTATCCATGAGCATGGTATGTTCTTCCATTTGTTTGTGTCCTCTTTTATTTCACTGAGCAGTGGTTTGTAGTTCTCCTTGAAGAGGTCCTTTACATCCCTTGTAAGTTGGATTCCTAGGTATTGTATTCTCTTTGAAGCAATTGTGAATGGGAGTTCATTCATGATTTGGCTCTCTGTTTGTCTATTAGTGGTGTATAAGAACGCTTGTGAGTTTTGCACGTTGATTTTGTATCCTGAGACTCTGCTGAAGTTTCTTATCAGCTTAAGGAGATTTTGGGCTGAGAAAATGGGGTTTTCTAAAAATACAATCATGTCATCTACAAAGAGGGACAATTTGACTTCTTCTTTTCCTAACTGAGTAACCTTTATTTCTTTCTCTTGCTTGATTGCCCTAGCCAGAACTTCCAACACTATGTTGAATAGGAGTGGTGAGAGAGGGCATCCCTGTCTTGTGCCAGTTTTCAAAGGGAATGCTTCCAGATTTTGCCCATTCAGTATGACATTGGCTGTGGGTTTGTCATAAATAGCTCTTATTATTTTGAGATATGTTCCATCAATATCGAATTTATTGAGAGTTTTTAGCATGAAAGGCTGTTGAATTTTATCAAAGGCCTTTTCTGCATCTATTGAGATAATCATGTGTTTTTTGTCTTTGGTTCTGTTTATATGCTGGATTATGTTTATTGATTTGCGTATGTTGAACCAGCTTTGCATCCCAGGGATGGAGCCCACTTGATCATGGTGGATAAGCTTTTTGATCCCTTTATTTTGAGTCTATGTGTGTCTCTGCATGTGAGATGGGTCTCCTGAATACAGCAAACTGATGGGTCTTGACTCTTTATCCTATTTGCCAGTCTGTGTCTTTTAATTGGACCATTTAGTCCATTTACATTTAAGGTTAACATTGTTATGTGTGAACTTGATCCTGTCATTATGATATTAGCTGGTTATTTTGCTCATTAGTTGATGCAGTTTTTTCCTAGCATTGACGGTCTTTACATTTTGGCATGTTTTTGCAATGGCTGGTACCAGTTGTTCCTTTCCATGTTTAGTGCTTCCTTCAGGATCTCTTGTAGGGCAGGTCTGGTGGTGACAAAATCTCTAAGCATTTGTTTGTCTGTAAAGGATTTTATTTCTCCTTCACTTATGAAAGTTTGGCTGGATATGAAATTCTGGATTGAAAATTCTTTAAGAATGTTGAATATTGGCCCCCACTGTCTTCTAGCTTGTAGAGTTTCTGCTGAGAGATCCGCTGTTAGTCTGATGGGCTTCCCTTTGTGGGTAACCCAACCTTTCTCTCTGGCTGTCCTTAACATTTTTTCCGTCATTCCCAGTTTAGTGAACTTGACAATTATGTGTCTTGGAGTTGCTCTTCTCAAGGAATGTCTTTGTGGCATTCTCTGTATTTCCTGAATTTGAATGTTGGCCTGCCTTACTAGGTTGGGGAAGTTCTCCTGTATGATATCCTGCAGAGTGTTTTCCAACTTTGTTCCATTTTCCCTGTCACTTTCAGGCACACCAATCAGACGTAGATTTTGTCTTTTCACAGAATCCCATATTTCTTAGAGGCTTTGTTCATTTCTTTTTACTCTTTTTTCTCTAAATTTCTCTTCTCACTTCATTTCATTCATTTGATCATCAGTCGCTGAGTCTCTTTCTTCCAGTTGATCAAGTTGGTTACTGAAGCTTGTGCATTTGTCACATAGTTCTCGTGTCATGGTTTTCATCTCTATCAGTTCGTTTATAGTCTTCTCTGCATTGATTATTCTAGTTATTCATTCTTCCATTCTTTTTTCAAGGTTTTTAGTTTTTTTGTGCTGGGTACGTAGTTCATTCTTTAGCTCTGAGCAGTTTGATTGACTGAAGTCTTCTTCTCTCAACTTGTCAAAGTCATTCTCCATCCAGTTTTGTTCCGTTGCTGGTGATGAGCTGTGTTCCTTTGGAGGGGGAGATGCACTCTGAGTTTTTGAATTTCCAGCTTTTCTGCACTGCTTTTTCCCCATCTTTGTTGTTTTATCTGCCTTTGGTCTTTGATGATGGTGATGTACTGATGAGATTTTGGTGTGGATATCCTTTCTGTTTGTTAGTTTTCCTTCTAACAGTCAGGACCCTCAGCTGCAGGTCTGTTGGAGTTTGCTTGAGGTCTACTCCAGACCCTCTTTGCCTGGGTTTCAGCAGCGGGGGCTGCAGAAGATAGAATATTGCTGAACAGCGAGTGCTGCTGTCTGATTCTTGCTATGGAAGTTTTGTCTCAGAGGTGTACCCAGCTGTGTGAGGTGTGAGTTGTTGGTCTGCACCTAGTGGGAGATGTCTTCCAGTTAGGCTACTCAGAGGTCAGGGACCCACTTAAGCAGGCAGTCTGTCCATTCTCAGATCTCAACCTTGGTGCTGGGAGGACCACTACTTTCTTCAAAGCTATCAGACAGGGACATTTACATCTGCAGAGATTGCTGCTGCTTTTGGTTAGCTATGCCCTGTCCCCAGAGGTAGAGTCTATAGAGGCAGGCAGGCCTCCTTGAGCTGTGGTGGGCTCTACTCAATTTGAGCTTTCCAGGGGCTTTGTTTACCTACTTAAGCCTCAGCAATGGTGGGTGCCCCTCCCCCAGCCTTGCTGCTGCCTTGCAGTTAGATCTCAGACTGCTATGCTAGCAATGAGGGAGGCTACATGGGCATGGGACCCTCCGGGCCAGGTGTGGGATATAATCTCCTGGTGTGCCATTTGCTAAGACCCTTGGTAAAGTGTAGTTTTAGGGTGGGAGTTACCCGATTTTCCAGGTGTTGCGTGTTTCAGTTTCCCTTGGCTAGGAAAAGGAATCCCGTTCCCCCTTGTGCTTTCCAGGTGAGGTGATGCTGCACCCTTCTTCAGCTCTCACTGGTTGGGCTGCACCCGCTGACCGGCACCGACTGTCTGACATGCCCCAGTGATGCAAATCCGGTACCTCAGTTGAAAATGCAGAAATCATCCGTCTTCTGTGTCGCTCAGGCTGGGAGCTGGAGACTGGAGCTGTTCCTATTTGGCCATTTTGGGCACTGCCTCTGAATCGTCTTGATGTTAGTGGATGTTCATTGATGTCTGGGTATTGAAGAGTCATGTATTTATTATAATCTTCACAGTCTGGGCTTGTCTATACTGATCCTTGTTTGGAAGGCTTTCCAAGTATTAAAAGGGAATTGAGTGTCGTTATCTAAGTCTTCGGTTATTGTAGCTGTATATGCATTAGAGGGCATCCCAAGCCTTGTAACACTGTGACTTTTGTAGACTCACAGAATGACCACCTTGGCAGTGTTGGATACGATCCAGGAGGATTCCTTGGATTACCAGTCAGAAACTCTTGTTCTCTTTCCTTCTTTTTCCCTAAACAAAGTCTCTCTCTCTCTCTCTCTCTCTCTCCCTCTGCTGAGCTGTCTGGTGCTGGGGGAGTGGCAACTCAAGTATTCTGTGACCACCACAACTGGGACTGTGCTGGGTCAGACCCAAAGCCAGTACAGCTCTCGGTCTCGCCCAAGCCCTGTTGTATCTATTGCTTGACTACTGCCTGTGTTAGATTAAGTCCCTAGGGCTCTATAATGAGCAGGTTGTGAAGTCAGCTAGGCTTGTGTCTTTCCCTTCAGGGCAGTGAGTTCCCCTTAGTCCCGGATGGGTCCAGAGATGAGTCAGAAACCTTACTAATCTTCCCGGTGCTATTCTATTACAGGTGAGCTTGCACCCAAGTCACAAGACAAAGTCCTTTCCACTCTTCCCTCCTCTTTCCACAAGCAGAAGTGTGTTTCCGCATGGCCACCACTGCCCCAGGCCCATGATGGGTACCTCCTGGCTACCACCAATATTCATTCAAGGCCACATGCTCTTCAGTTAGCTTGTGGTTTGGGAATCTGCCTTCAGGGCACTTGGTTCCTCTCTGACCTGGGTCAAGCCCAGAAATGCCATCCAAGGACCAAGGCCTGGGTTTGGGGAGTGCCAGAGCCCACTTCCTTCACTACCCCACTGTGGCTGAGCTGGTACCTGAGTTGCAAGACAGAGTACCCTTTTATCTTTCCTCTCCTTTTCTCAAGCAGGAGTCTCTCCCCATCTCTACCACATCTTGGAATGTGTTGAGTTACACCTGATGCCAGCAAGTCTCCGAGTCTCACCTACCTCCCATGGTATATACTACCTTGTTACTACTGCTGATAATTCAGGGCCCAAAGAATCTTTACTCAGCAGGTAATGAATGCTACCAAGACTGGGTCCTTCCTTTCAAGATAACAGGTTCCTTCTGGGCGAGGGTATGTCCAGAAATGTCATCTGGGAGCTAGGGCTTGAAATGGGGGCCTCAGGAGTCCACCTGGTACCCTATCCTACTGTGGCTTAGCTGGTACCTAAGTCAGAAGACAATGTCCTCTTCATGAAATCTCCTTTCCTCTATCCTCAAGTAGAAGGAAGGATTCTCTCCTGGAGCTGTGAACTGTGTTGCTTGGAGCTGGGGGAGGGGTGGTGCAAGCACGTCTTGATCACCCTGGCTGGTATCTCACTAGATTGCATGTCCCCTAAGTCTACTGATTCCGAGTTCAGCACAGCATCTGGATTTGCCCAGGAATTACAGTCCTTGTGGCTTAGACTGCCTTTTGAGTTTATTTAGGACCCAAGAGCCCTTGACTTGCAGTAGTGAGGCTTGCCAAAACTCAGATTCTGACCACTGAGATTGGTGATCCCCTCTGGCTAGGGCTGGTCTAAATGCTCCCTCTATGTGTGCTGGCTGAGTTCTGCCCTGGGTTGCTTTCCACTTTGGCAGGGCAGCACTGAGTTATAATGCAAATTCCCATAATCATTGCACTCTTCTTCTCCTAAGCACACAGATTCTCTCTCCATGCATGCAGCTGCTACCCAGGATGGGAGTGGGGTTAGGGGATAGGGGAGGGGTGGCATTGGCAATTCAAGAGTTTCTTTCCTACTCTCTTCAGTGTCTTTCTCAGTGATAGAAAGTTAAAACCATGTGTGGTCACTCATATAATTTTTGGTTCCTATAAAGGTGCTTTTTTGTGTGGATAGCTGTTCAATTTGGTGTTATTGCTGGGAGGACAATTAGTAAAGGCTTCTATGTGGCCATCTTGTCCTGCCTCTGTGTTAAAGTTTGAGGTGAGAGATTGTGCAGAAGTCTGATAGTTACCTCCACCCATTCCTTCCTGAATTCAGATTTTAATTCAATGGAAAGAGCCATATTTCAAAATATTCTGGGCCTATGGTCTTATTTCCAAAACTCATACAATATAAATTTTTTAGTTTTAAACTGGGTTTTTGTCTGTAATCCTGGTCTACATTCTCATCTTATGCTGGGCTGAACAGATATCTCAAAATCCATTTACCTTCTCCCTTAAACTCTAGAGCCTACAATGGATTGAAAACTAGTGAGTCAGAGACTAAATCCAGATGCCTTCACAGTTTAAAGACTAAATATTTGAAAACTTTTAAATAGGTGTGGATGATCTACTTCTCAAATCCCCTCATTTCCTATTGTCTTTCACTAGGAATACATTTAGATTCCTGTCTTGGCACCGGCAGGATTTGAATTTATAATGCTATGCTAGAACTGTCCAGGGAAACCATCCTCTGCATTCTAAGCCCTAGGCTTTTTAATACACGCTTCTTTTTCCTCTTTGGGGAAGCTTTCTCTGCCCTTCTTCCTTTCTGTGTTGTTTCACTGGCCTTTTGCATTTGCTCTATTAAGGATCCTGTGCCTACCTTTATATAGACTTTGTCTTCTATATACGGCAATTACACTGTTGGCTTACCAGATACCTCTCTAGGGTCAAGACAACTTACACAGGCCACACTCCTCCCAAATTACACCTTTTCAGTTAGTTAAAATGTATATAGAAAGGTAGAACAAATGTCTGCCAATTAGACTGTTACCTATTACCAAATGATGAGAAGTAAAAAAACCTATTTATAAATTTTAAAGTTTCAATTTTGAAGTATTGCTAAACTTATAAAAAAGTTGCAAAACAAGTTATTGTGTAGCCTTCACTTTTTCTAATGTTTAACATTTTGTATAATGATGTAACGATAATCAAAATCAGAAAGTTGACATTGGTACGATAGTATTAACTAAACTATAGATGTTATTTGAATTTTATCAATATTCCCTCTAATGCCCTCTTTCTGTTCCCAGTATCTAATATAGGATACTGCATTGCATTTAGTTGTGTGTTTCTTTAGTTTTATTCAATCTATGAACATTTTCTCTTTTTTCTTATCTTTCATGAACCTGACACTTTTGGAGTACTGGTAAGTTATTTTGTTGAATGTCTTTTAATTTGAGTTTACTTGTGTATTAGTTGAAGTTTTACATAAAAATAGAACCAACAGCACATTGATGTACATGTGCATACACACACACACCCCTACAAAAAGATTTCTTAGAAGAAATGGACTCATACACTTACGGAAGCTGGGAAGTCTAAAATCTGCAGAGCTGATTTCTCAGTTTGAGTCTGAAGGCTGGGAGCTGCTGTAGAATGAGGAAGAGCTAATGTTCCAGTTCAAAGGAAGAGCTGATAATCTAGTTTGAAGGCCATAAAGCAGGAGAATTCTTTCTTACTCAGACAGGGTCAACCTTTGGTTCTATACAGACCTTTAACTGATTGAATGAGGGTCACCTACATTATCGAGGGAAATTTGCTTCCCTCCATTAAATTGACTCAATCTGTCAATTTAAATGCTAATCTCATCTAGAAACACCGTCACAGAAACACCCAGAATAATGTATGACTAAATATCTGGGCACCCCATGGATAAATACAGTTAACAATCACAACCTGATATTTTCTCATGATTAGCTTGAGGTTCTGCCTTTATGGCAAGAATACAACAGAAATGACTTTTTTTCATTCCCAGTATACATCAGGAGGTACTTGAGGTACTAATATGCTGCTATTGGAAATGTTATCCTTGATTACTTGTACCAAGCAATAAGGTGGTACTTGTTTTCCCCACTGTAATTTTAAATATCTTCATGGAAATTCTTTGTGACTATGCTAATATTTTGTTTCTTCTCAAACTTTTGCCTACTTGGAGAGTGGTATTTAGAAATCAAAATCTGGGTACTAGCTGTGCTTATTGCTACTGAGGTGGCATTGTCCTAAGGCATACACATCTCTCTTTATAGTAATAAGAAAGCATCTCTCAATTTCCATTTTCCTGAATATTTTAATTATGAATAGGCCTTGAATTTTGTCTAACACTTTCTCAGCATCTATGGAGGCAATCACATCATTTGTTTCCTGGGTTTATTAATATCTTACATATTAATACATTTTCTTATATTGATCCTATCTAATATTCCTGAAATAAACCCGACTTGGTCACAGTGTATTTTTAATGTGGTACTGAATTGGATTTGTTAATATTTTATTTAGTATTTTTGGATTGGTATTCATGAATATTACTGATTGTTAGTTTAAAAAAATACTTTATTTGGTTTTGGTATAAGTTACACTTGCCTCATAAAAGGAGTTACAGAGTTTTCCTTTCTTCGTAATACTCTGCACTGGAACTATCTGACATTGAAAAGTTTGGAGATTTGGGTCTTTTTCTATTTTTGAAACATTTTCTTATAGTTTTAAATATTAGCACTCTTCCATTTTTTATTTATCTTCTTAGAGACTCTGATAATTGGAATATTATTCCTTCTTTGCCTGTCGTCCATTCATAGTACTTTCTCTCTGATTCTTTTTACCTCTTTCTTTATGTTATTTTTAACTTTTCGATTATTTCTTCTCATCCAAATACTAACCAGGTTTGATCCTGCTTAGCTTCTGAAATCAGATGAGATTGAGCACTTTCAGGGTGGTCTGGCTGTAACCATTTTGGTTATTTTCTGTCTTTCTTTTATGTCTCATATGAAAAATATAATTTCAGTTTATTCTCTCTTTGGCACCCTGTAATTTATTCTTTATTATCTGAAATATTTTCAACTTTTTCTTAGTTATTTCCTGAGTTCAATTAGTTCTCATTTCATTTTGCTTTGCTTTTTATTTTCTTTTTTGTTCATTTCTGTGAGTTTTGAATTTCTGATTTAAGGTGGTTTTTTATATCTTCAAATGCTTGAGCATACTTAATTATTTTAGGTTATTGGCTTAAAGTTTTCTTCTGCTTCATGATTTTTTGGGGGTACATTTTCTTCTGTTTATATATATGTATTAAAATACTATCTTGTTAAGATCTTTGTATGGATTTTATTTCCCCTTTGTTCATTTTTTATGGTATTGAGGTAATTTTACAAGATTCTTAGTTCAACGGCACCCTTTTCTGTCAGTGTAGCACAGTCTAGATACTTCAGTAGGGTTTTCTGTTCATGTGTTTGCTTATTTCATTGGTGGGGAAAGGTGGGTGAGTCCTCACATCTTACAGTTTAATTGTGCTAAGACCCTAAACTTCCCCTTGTTTTCTGTTTTCTCTTTAGTATCTCTATCAGGCAGGGCTCTCCAGAGGAAAAGATAAACAGATTAACAGGATGTAGACAGACAGACAGATAGATAGATAGATAGATAGATAGATAGATAGATAGATAGATAGATGGATGGATGGATTTTAAGGAATTGGTCAATGTGATTGTGGAAGCTTGGTGAGTCTAAAATCTGATGGGCATGGCTGGCAGGCTGCAAACCCAGGAAGAGTTGTAGTTCAAGCCCAAGGGCACTCTGTTGGCAGAATTCCTTCTTGTTTGAGGGAGACCAGTCTTCATTTTATGAAAGCCTTCAGCTGATTGGATGAGGTTCACCCACACTATGGGTGGTAATATGTATTGAAAGTCCAGTTATTTAAATGTTAACTGTATCCAAAAAACTTCATAGAACATCCAGAATAGTTTTTGATCAAATATCTGAGCATGTGGCCCAGCTAAGTTGACACATAAAATTAACCATCATACTATCCAATTACCAAAGGATATCTGTAGCTTCTGTTTTTTTTCCTACTCCTACCCCCTAAATTATGCATTTGGAAGAGTGACTCTTTAAGTCACTTCAAGTGTCTGTTCTTTAAATTATGCCACTCCTTTACATGACACACCTTTCAGCATACATACTTTGAGACCTCTTCCTTGTAGTTCATGCCCTGATCTTCCCAGACACTTTTTCAGTATTTACAGATTTAGTGTGGACTTATTTTTAATGGTCCCTTTGCCTCCCTATAGTGTCTCTTTTCCATTGTATTAGGCTACTCCAGAGACACAGAATCTCTCTTCCCCCCATTCTCTCTCTCCATATATATACACACACACATATGTATATACACTCTGCATATATATATACATTCTGTATATATATATGTATGTATATGTGTGTGTGTTTATATGCATACAGACATTTGTCTATATATAGACAAAATGTTTCTGATAAAAACATTTCCTTACCTGAATATATATATCTATTTACCATATATATATATATATTCTTTGAATAAATAGATATAGATTCTTAGGGCTGTGTGTGTGTGTGTGTATATATATGTAAGAATATATACCTAAGATATCTATCTATCTATTATCTATCTATCTATCTATCTATCTATCTATCTATCTATCTATCTATCTATTAATTATAGAATTGGCTTATATGATTATGGAAGCTGAGAAGTCTGATAATCTGTAATCTACAAGCTGGAGAACCAGGGAAGCCAGTGACAGTTGAACTTTCTAGCCGGTCTGGCACTTGCATGTAGTCAGGCCCATACATGCTTCATTGAGTTAGCATCACATAAAGTTGAATCTGGACACGTCTCAATTTTCCTGGTCTTTGTGATGACTTATTAAACATGACTTCTCATATCATTTCCCTACCAATTCCTGTCTTCCCAAAGACTGATATTGTGACTCATTATTTTCTGCCCACAGCTCCAACCAACTTTTTGGTTTTGCTTTTAACCCTATTGAACTTTTACCTCCCTTATTTATTATGAATTGGATTTATGAGCAGCTGTTGGTCTTTTTCGTAAGACTGAGACCACCTGTATCCACATTACTTAACTCTCAGAACTGATAACTATTTGTTCCAGGATATTCATATTTAGGAAGGTAAGACTGCAAATCAATAAATAACATCATTGTTTACTTCAGGAAATTTCTGAAAACTAATTTGCTCTGGGAAATAATTTGCTCATCTGGGTAAATAGCTCTCCTATCTGGAAAATAGCACACCTGAGCAAGCAGCTTGCTTATCAAGCAACAGCTCACTTGTCAAGATTCCCTTCAAGACTCTTGCTTCAGATGTCCACCAATCTGAAACTATTATGTCACACATCTTGCCTAATCCCTGTTTTGTGCCTTGCAAACCTGTGTGAATTGCTTGAGCCTACACCCCAAGATCTATAAATATGCTTCCCAGCCCACCTCTTCCTGAGACACTATTAAGACTCTGTCAGGGTGGTATTGCTAAAGTAGGTCTAACAAACTTAGCGTTCTTTGATCAACAGGTTTTCTTGTGGCCTTGTGGGAGAATCAATAGGTAATATTAGGTAAATATCTTATCTGACCCAGCCTACCCATATTGATGTTACACACTAGGTTAGGTCTTATGTAGTTGTATTTGACTAAAAATAAAAAGTTATTTTCTCTCTCGGGTGTGGGATGCTTAAAAGAAGAGGATAAAAATTGGTTTTTATTCAAAAAATTTATACATAAGTTAGTAGTTCTTAAGCATGGTGGTTGGGAGCGGTGGTGGTAAGGAAGGTGGGGAATAAAAAAATAAACTGATGGAGACTTGGTATTTGATTCACCTGTGGGAGAGTTTCAACTTATACCCTTGCAGGTTCTGATAATCAATCCTTTTGCCCATCCTCCTCCTCCAGTTGGAAGCAAGAACTAGTAGTTTAGATACTTGTTCTACCTAACAAGGTGAATAAGAGAATGGAGGCCATTGTCTATTAATTAACGAGTAAATATGCAAATAATTAGGGCAAAGATGTCATGTTAAGTATATTATCCAATGTTGACCTTCTTTCTCACTTGATTTAGTCATTGTATAAAAGAAATAGTAGTTTTCCTGTATCTTCTATCGACTTATTTTTACATAGAAGAACCGAAGCATATTTGGCATCAGGCCCAGAGGGGCATACAGTTACGCTGGAGAAATAAAAAAGTGAGGCAAGATTTCTACAAATCAATCCTTAGTTATTTTGGAAATGTTTTTAGTCGAGCTCTGGCATGAGGATTTTTTTCTTCTTAAATATAGAAATTGGTATTGCCTTATAACATGCTCATCCAAAATTTTGTTTAAAAATGTTTCTTTCAGTCTATTGAGGAAATTTTTATTTTCTTACTTGATATGAAAACATTTTCCTTATAAGATTAGAAAGAGTTCATAAAGGAGGTAAGATTTTTATTTTAGCCAGCTGGCGAGCGAGGACTGACAGGATTTCTCAGCTGGAGTGGAGTGATGAAGAAAAGAAAGAGAAATCTATAACCATATGTCCGGCTGCCATTTCTACCTGAAAGATGCTATGTGTAGCAACCCCTAACAATGTCCTCTTTTCTCTCTCTGGGATTTTTGGTGATGATTTATGAATTTAATATAGACTTTTCATTCTCTTTCATGGTTCCATTGTTGTAATTGTTTTTTCCTCTAGGTCTTCTTTGCTGACAAAAATTTTCATAGCTCTTATATTGTTTGCTTTTGATATTTAGTCTTCCCAAAGTTCATTTTCAAATCTATCACAGAGTTTATAGGTGTTCACTTTTCTAAGACATTTAACATTTAAATTTAAATAATCCCTTCAGTCTTTAGTCATACTGGTGTTGGACAGATTACTAAAGTTATACCATAGAAGAGTTCTATACAGGATTTAAGGAGTTGTTAAGGAAAAAAGTTGATTGTAGTCTTTGTATTCAATAAAATATTGGGAAGAAATCACAACAATCAAGGCTTGTTTTGAAAGAGGGCTCTACTGCTGTGATAAATTCAATTCTGCCCTTGCTTTATTTGCACTGCTTCCCAAGACCTTCCTCTTAAATCTACAAATAAGTCAGAAAGGATTATTTTTAGACTCCGTGTAATATTACTTGACAGGGATACATTATTTAAATTTAGTAGAATGAAATGTTTTATGGGCCATGTGTGGTGGCTCACACATGTAATCTTAGTGATTTGGGAGGCCAAGGTGAAAGGACTGCTTGAGCCCAGGTATTGGAGACCAGCCTGGACAACATAGTGAGACCCTGTCTCTATTAATAAAACCAAAACAAAAGTTATATGCATGTCAGGGTTTTTTGGGGGAAATTAAATTAGAACCCATTTTGCAATTGTATCATTTAGGCCAGTCAGGCAGAAAAAAATATACTTTCTTAAAAAAATAATTCTAGGTATAGTTGTTATGTAGGGTTCATTCATTCTAGATACTCCTATACAATAATGAGTAGGAGGGAGTTCTTAGACTATGCTTTATAAAATGATATCAAAGTATTTCTTGACTCATCTCTCTCAAACACCAAATCCAATCCATCAGCAAATACTGTTAGTTCTACTTACAATGTTCTTTACGTTTTCATCACTCCACCATTCTCACTGTACTTTGAACATCTCATCTAGACAATTGCAACAGCCTCCTAACAGGTCAGTTTGTTTCTGCCATAGACTATTTATTCTTCACACAGTAACCAGAGTGATCCATTCAAAATGAAAGTAAGTTTATATCACTTCTCTGCTCAAAACTAGCCAATGGCTTTCTTTAGATAAGAAATAAAATTGAAGGCCTTTTTCTACCATGACTCCAAGGGCACTGTCATCACCCCTAGGCTACTGCCTGGCTCCCAGTTTCCAGCAGAATAGGCAGTTCTCCTTGCCCATTCTGCTCCGGCTCCACCAGCCCATTGCTGCTCTTAGAAGACATAGTTTCTGGGGTTTTGCAATTGCTAATCTCAGCCTGGGATGTTCTTTTATGAGACACTGGCATGTTTTCTCTCAATTCCTTCAGATTTCTGCTTCAATGTCACTTCATCCTAGAGGTCTTACCTGACCACTCTCTCAAGCAGCATCCCCATGCCTTGCTGACCCCTTGACCTGCATGAAGTATTCACTTATTGCCATCTAGACATCTTCTACTTACCTGTTTATTGTCTATCCCCTCCTCGACATTAGCATGTCAGCTTCATGAGTTCTAGAGCACATCTGTTTTGTTTATTGCTCTGTTCCAAGATCAATAATGGTGCATAGCCTACAGTTAGGTACACAATAAATATTTATTTATTTATATAAATATGAGAATGATCATTTGACTATTCATAGATTCTGTAATGACCCAAATCCAGGATTTACTATGAACAGTTATGAGTGTAGAGTGTGTTATCCTATTATTCTCTCATTCCTTCTCACTGGCGGATATCTTGTAACCAATTATTTTGTGTTAATTGATGGGGCTGCTTGTTCAGGGATATGCTCTTGCTTGTGTTTTTGTAATAAGCAGGGTACTTCTTACTCTAGGATCATTGACATAACATTAAATCTTGTTTTCTCTTGAATCTAAGCTTACTTTATTTTGTAACTGTTAGAATTAATATTCTCTTCTGCTGATATTATCTTCTCTATTTGAAAAATAATGTTTTTGGTATGTTGTAATGATGAGTTTTTTCCTTTTTAAGAATAATATTGGTTGTGTGCTTTTTCAGAGGCATTATAAAAGACACATGCTATTTTAGAAAATTTGGAAAACCCAAAATATATTTTAGAAAATTAAGTATTATCCTTGTGATTTAGTATCTGTCTAGGAGTTTTAGCCAGTGCTTCTGGGCATATGGTAGGATTATACTTGCCTACTCTTTTTGAAGTCAGTCTTGGCCATGTGATTTGCTTTGCCAATGAAATGTGAGTGGCAGTGACATGTATCCCTTTCGGGTATAAGTTTCAGAGCTGTGCACAATTCACCACAGTCTTTTCTTTGGTCTCAGTGATCACGGAAGGATGCGTGGAGATGAAGCCTCTGTCAGTGTGGGTTGCTGTTTGACTCCATGATCAGAGACTCTCTGCCCACCTATGTAAGCAAGAATTGAACTTTCCTTAGTAAAAGCTGCTGAGAACTTGGGATGTTTGTTACCATTGCACAACGTAGTCTGTGCTACTGATATAAGAATTATAAGAAAGACATGGTCATTTGGAAACTACAGAATTATGTAAAAATGAAAACAGAAATCAATGATTGCCCCAGTATCTTGGTATATATCCCCTGGTTTTTTATAAATTTATGTATGTGCCTGCTTGTATAATTTGAAAAAATGTGATTATTCTCCAACTATTCTTTTTTGATCTGTTTTCTCACTCACTAGTAGTAAAAGATTTTATGTCATTTAAGATCCTTCTACAACCTGAATTTTAATGGCTACATAATAGTACATCATTCTGTCTTGCTTATGAATCTACTCACTCTGTGTGCTATGTTTGTGGGAAGATTTCTTTCTATGGCCACTTGGTAGGTAAAGGCTTTTCTCCCTGGAGACCTTACTAAAAAGGAATGTTCCATTTATGCTGCACTGTGACACCTCTTAACCAATACTATTAAACATTCTCCAGGTGTCAATAGCTCAGACATCATCATTCACTCATTTAATGCTTACAATTAAATAGGTTACATCATACAATTAAAATACTCTGCAGTAAATCATTTCTGAAGGCAAGTAATTATTTGGTAATATTAATAAACAGTTCTAATTTTTTATAAATAACATTTTTATGTATTAGGTTTCCTTACAGTAGGCCACAGCTCTTGTAACCAATATCCATACATTAATGTTTTATAACTCAGTGCTATTATTATGATACAATAATGCTTTGCCATTTAAAGCTTAAAGCAATAAATGGAAAATGCCAAGTTGAATGTAACAGTTTCTTCTACTTCAGTCCTTGGGAATTCATTTCAGGAGCTTTGGAACAGAGTGGAGTAATTTTGGTTCTACCAAATTCATTTCTATATTTTTACTTTTTAAAACTTATTATTTTAAAAAAGATAATTCATAGTTACTATTGGAAAAAGGATGACTGTTAACATTTAAGATTTTGGCCTAAATTCAGTTTGTTAAAATATTAAGAGGACAACAGTTCCACTCTATATTTTCTGATACCACATTTTTATCTCTGTTATTGTGGAATGATTTTGACATACTACAATATTTACCTAAAAATTTTATTTTTAGCATAAAATCCTCAATAAAACTAACAAATGGTTTATATATCAGATTTTCAGCTAGTTGCTTGTCTTATCTTTGACATGTAGGATTTAATGATATTATCATCAAATAAACAGTGGAATTCAGAACTAAGAGCCTGGTTTCTTTTAATTCTTTCTACTCACTTTATGATTTAAAACAGGGTATCTAGTAGGCAGTGCATAAAATATCAAATTTCTTTAATGGGGTTCCTATTCTCTGCCTATCTCACAAAGAACTTTATAGTGTATACAGTTTTTGTTGTTTTCATACGTTCCTTCCTGTGGCCCCAAGTATAGCATGTCCTCATCAGCAGTCTTCAAAGTGTCAAAATGGTTTTGAAAAAGGAGGATGACCCTCTGACACTTTCTCTACCACGTTTTTTATTATACATTGTCGCTTGACCCCAAACCTCTGCTGCTTGTGTTGAAACCGGGTGAAGACAGAGACAGCTGTGCCTGATGAGAGCCCCAGAGACAGAAGAAGGTGGCGCCCACAGTGAGCATCAGGAGCCTTGCTGGGGGAGGGACATGTGAGGGCGAGTGCAGTGTGTGCTTCATGACAGCCTTCTGTGGAGGGATTACATTTAGGAAGAAAGTAGAAGGCACTTTTTCCATGGAGGTGGAGACCCTACATTAGGAGGTAGTAATAACTGAGGTATATACAATAATCTGACCAAATCCTCATAAAGATGTGATCAGTATATACATTTAATTTGTCTAAAAAAGAAAAAGGAAAAATTTCTAAACTCTAATCAGTGACTGTTCTTTATTTACTGTGTGCAATATTTGATTCATCAACATCATAATTTAGGAGTGTGAACATTCCATTGTAACGTGTCTATTTCATTCTCATGCCTGGGATGTTACTTACATGGATCTTCTATAAGTTGTGACACAGGCATTGTGGAAACAGTAAACTCCCTGGTAATTATCATTAGACAGAGTCCTGTGACTTGCTGTCCTTTCCTTTCCTCAATTTATGATACATCTGACCCTCTAAGTGAGGATGTGAGAATATATGAATTAGATATTGATGCTAACAGGAAAATGTTTGCAGCCACTGAAGGGAAGGTATAAGAGTGAGTTTGTGCTCTGAAGTGGGCTAGTGTAGCTTTATATGTCTGTGACAATGCCTCTTCTCAGAAGAGTGGAAAAATTCCCAGAAGTTTTTAAAGAACTTTTGGAGTGACAATGATACTCTAAAGGGTGGTAGCTTTTTGGAAGGGCCTCTTAAGCATTTCATTGTCATCCTAAATCCTTGAGCCGGACTGACTTGAATAAACCTCATTGTCTCTATCTCTTCCAGGTCCTAAGTCACCCCAGGGAGAGTCCTGTGTGCCTTCCACACTACCTGCAATCATCCTTTCCCAGTGGGGAGCGTGCCATCTTCTGGTATTGGCAGAGAGTTTTGTGGTCTACCATGTTTTTCCTGGATGTTACAGTGAGTGTGCTGAAAACTGTATGTAAATCTATAGCTTGTCTTATTTGGGCTACACCCTCAATCTGAAACTCTGGATCTATCCAGGGCATTGTTACGCATGTGAATGCATGCTTGTGTTAGTTCATGCCCTCTTAGGAGTAAACACTAAGGTAGGATTAGACTTGCAAGAGGTTTATTGGGTAATACACCTATGAAGGATAAAGGTGAGAGGTTAGGAGAAGATAAGGGAAGTTGTCAGACTGAAGTGCTGATCTGCCACCTGAGAAAAGAGAGAAAGGAGAAAGGATTGGGTAAGACCCTTAGCCCCCGGAGAAAGTTTCAGCCAATGGAGAGTCCCTATGCCAAAGGCATATATTAGAGGAGTCCCCTCTGGGCAGGAATTGCCCAGTTAATGTACTACTGTGCTCATTCATGGGCTGGGAGCAACCTGGGGGAGGTATGGTATGAATACTGCAGTGGATCCCAAGGTGTGGCACATGGAGGCTGTCAATCAGCCACACTCCCTACAGCAGGTTCTCCTGAAGGGAGAACACACACCTCCATGCCCCACCTATCACTGCCACAGAAACATTTTGAATAGCTTAAATTTTAGCCTAAATTTAAGGAGGCAGCTTGGTGTGGGAGCTGTTGTTCTTGGTTGAAAAATCTGGATTCATCATTTGTTAGTTAGGAAGAAGTACCTATACCTCTTGAGCCTTAGTTTTTTTCATTTAGAAAATGAAGTTAATAATAGTCATACAGCAGTGTTGCTGAGTTGATTAAATAAGTTGTAATGTGACAGTTCCTAGCAGATATTTGTTGCTCTGATATTTTTCTCTTATTTTTCTCCCATTCTTTCAACCCTTTCTATTTATTTCTTGCCTGTCTGCCTCTCCCCTTCCCTTCCCTTCCCTTCCCTTCCCTCCCCTCCCCTCCCCTTCCCTTCCCTTCCCTCCTCCTCTTTCTCCATCAGATTCAACATCCTCATTCTGAGTTTTAGAACCACCTACAAATCTACCCACACCATATTTTTAACCCAACCTTATTTGTACTCATCAAGCAGATTATTTTAGCAACTGATGTCTGTTTTCATGGAATTAGATATTCCATTACTTCTCAATTTCTGACTGCCATCTACAAATGAGAAATTTCTCCTCTTAAAATTTTTTGGACCCTACTCAATACTCATGCCTTGCAAAGTGCTTTTCTAACTTTTGAGGTCTCGTGTGGGTAAAAAGATTTCCATTTTCCTTCCATCTATTCTCAGAATTGTTTTTCACCCAGCTGTTCCAGTCACTGACAAGGAAAAACATAAATGAGGAAATAAAATTAATTATATTAACATGTATCTAGATTATGAATTCGTGATGTTAAGAGAGAACAAGTAAACTACTCTGGATCAAACTACAAGATAAAAAAGGAAAATTTAGAATTTCTGCCTCACATTTATGGAGATAAATTTAAGGGATTTTTTTCAACTTAATTATTACAGTATGTCCCTTATCCTTTATGTTTCATACATTTGTGTATATATATAGATGTATGTGTGTTTATGTGTGTGTGTGTACACTTTTTAATCCACAACTGGAATATGGGAGTTCAGAAAAAAATAAAGGTGAAAGACATCTTGACTTTTTGCTCTTCATCCTGTTGTTTTCCTGTTGTGTATACTCTGGATCCAACATAGGTTTTTGAGAACATTTCTATCTTAGCAATTGGAGAGCTAGCTTGATATTTAGGAAATGGTTCACAGGGTATCATCAGGTATGCCAGAGAGGCTGGTCTATACATAAACACACTATAATGAAATTAAGCCTCAATTCATGCTAAGAAAAACTCTGGGTCTACTTGTGAGTTAGGTGATGGGGAACTAGCTACCTGACCTCTTTAAGCTTTAATTCTTCTTTGAAAAAAAATGGTTAGATCCACCCCCTCTCCTGTCTTATTGGGAAGGAACACTGCTATTTTCGTTGTGGATTATTGATTAATCAACCAATCACTCAATTTACAAATTAACTATCCAACAGATGTTTGTAGGTTACCTCTCATGTATGTCATTTATAAACTGTGTTTTCTTTCCTGCTTATCTTAATAGGACTATGAGAACTTCACATGTATAAAATAATGTGTAAACTTTACATTCTGAACAAATGTAAGGCATTCTTATGATTAATGAAGAAGATACCTTTTTCCCTTTTTCATCTTAACCCCACACCTAAAGCCAAAGTCATTCACTCTCTGATGAGCACCCTGTATATATTAGAGATTTTCAGGGTACAGGTGGTCATAGTCTGCAACTGGTTCCTCCATTTGCTTTGCATGGCACTTGCTAGTCTTAGCTCTTTACCACTAGCATTGTCTCTTGATACATGCACTATGGTGAATTCATCACTCCTAATGCTACTGTGAAATCTTTCTGATTAGCACAGCTCTCCAGCTACAATGTTACATACTCATTCCTTAAATACATCTGTTATCCAGGCACTTTGGGAACCACTTGGCCCAATCCTTCATGACCTCTTGGATTCCACCTTAGCCCCAGCCTGAGTGTCAGAGAATCAGAACATTTCCCAAAATATCTTTTAGACTAAAATGTTCTCATTGCTCTGTGTCCTGTTTAAAATGCAGTGTTATCTGTAAGAAGTGTCCCACGAAACCATTGTTAAGTTTTAACATTTGAACTAGAATTGTTGTCAAATTAGCCAGGCAGCCATCTTGATAAGGATTGAGGAAATTGGACATGAAAAATATGTGTTTTGAGAGGGTATCAAGAAGTGGTGACCAGGGGAAGGCCTGTCAGAAAAACATCTAGCATATAGGAGATCTAGGTGGGGATCCATAAAAGAATTTCTTGAAAGAGATGCAATAGGAGAGAAAAAGGAATAGTGGAAAGGAGAGAGAGAAATGGAAATTAGAAAAGACAAGCAGGAGAGCCAATGTCCCTGAGTGCCCACAACACTCTATTATTATCTCTAATGTGGCAAGCATCTAACCCAGTTAGGATTAGTCATACATGTTTCCATGTCATTTATAGAATGATAAGTTCCTGAGGACAAGGAAAATATCTTAATCACCTTTATTCTCAGTTCTTGATAGTGCATCTGGCAATATTTTAAGTACTTAATGTTATATTAGGAGAAAAACATTAATTTTGCGTATGGCCAGTTCTGCCTCAGGACTCACAGTTCCTTGATTTATGGTAAATTTGATTCATGGTAAATGATATGGTTTGGCTGTATCGCCACCCAAGTCTCACCTTGAATTGTAATAATCCCCACATATCCAGGATGGGGCCAGGTGGAGTTAATTGAAGCACGGGGGCTCTTTCCCCCATACTGTTCTCATGGTAGTGAACAAGTCTCATGAGATATGATGTTTTTATGAATGAGAGTTCCCCTGCACAAGCTCTCTTGAATGCCACTATGCACCATGTAAGATGTGCTTTTGCTTCTCCTTTGTCTTCTGCCATGATGGTGAGGTCTTCCCAGCCATGTGGAATTATGAGTCCACTAAACCTCTTTCCTTTATAAATTACCCAGTCTTGAGTATGTCTTTATTAGCAGCAGGAGAACAGATTAATACAGTAAATTAACTATTAAATATTTGATATGTGGTTGTATTAGTTTGTTTTCCCACTGCTATAACGAACCACCTGAGACTGGGTATTTTATAAAGAAAAGAGGTTTAATTGACTCACAGTTCCACAGACTGTACAGGAGGCATTGCTAGGGAGGCCTCAGGAAACTTACAATTATGGCAGAAAGTGAAGAGGAAGGGGCACATCTTACATGGTGGGAGCAGGAGGAAGAGAGAGAGAGAACAAAGCGGGAAGTGCTGCATACTTTCAAGCAACCAGATCTCATGAGATCTTTGTATCATAGGAACAGCAACGGAGAAATCTGGCCCCATGATCCAATCAACCTCCCGCGAGGTTTCTCCCCCAACATCAGGGATTACAGTTCAACAGGATATTTGGGTAGGGACACAGAGCCAAACCATATCAGTGGTTTATTATTTTAGTTATGCTAGAAAACAGCTTTCTACCTGATAATATAAGGGAAAGTGGTAGAAAATAAGACTAGCAAGAGACCGGAGTCATGTTGGGGAGGACATTGAGCTTGCATTTAGTTTCTAATGGAATAAGGAGGAGTTACAAAAATTTTTGCACAAAGAAGTGACAATAATAGCAGTAAAATTTAGAAATATTAGTGAGCCAGCATTTGGAAGCTTAATGGACTCATGTCAGATAGATAAAAATGGCCTGAGGTAGAGCAGGATAAGTGAGGAATGTAAAGGAAGCTAGAAATGTGTGATTCTTCATAGATTACTTTAAAAGAGAAACAAGAGAAAGGCAATGAGTGAAAATGTCATAGAGGACTGGTGATACTAATATCAATAGAGAAGTCAGCAGTAAGAATGTTTAGAGGAAGAAGTTTCCTTGGTATAGAAAAGGAGCAGAACGGACTCACAGAAAAATGGTAGCTGTGAGATGGACACCCTGGGTTTGAATTTCTGCTTTGATCTTGATCAAGTCACCTCTTAGAATCTCAGCTTCTGCAATTGTTTTTTTTTTTTTTTTTTTTTTTTTTTTTTTTTTTTTTTTTTTTTTTGAGACGGAGTCTGGCTCTGTCGCCCAGGCTGGAGTGCAGTGGCCGGATCTCAGCTCACTGCAAGCTCCGCCTCCCGGGTTCCCGCCATTCTCCTGCCTCAGCCTCCCGAGTAGCTGGGACTACAGGCGCCCACAACCGCGCCCGGCTAATTTTTTGTATTTTTAGTAGAGACGAGGTTTCACCGTGGTCTCGATCTCCTGACCTTGTGATCCGCCCGCCTCGGCCTCCCAAAGTGCTGGGATTACAGGCGTGAGCCACCGCGCCCGGCCGCTTCTGCAATTGTTACAAAAAAATATGAGTTTGTACTAGAAGAGCTTTAAAATCCCTTCCAGTTCACCACTGTAGATTCTTGAACCATTTCGTAAGCTGCTCTATTATTTGGGTCTTGGAAGGAAACAAGATAGGGTAGATAGGCCATGACTCCAAAATTGAGTATAAGGCACTGGCAATTGATGCCTGTTTCTAACCACCACAGAAAAGAGGGCATGGTACCTTGCTGTTTGGGTTGCCTGCTGTGAGAATCAGTCTCATACCATCTCATCATTCCATGCCCTAGGACACTTTCTTTATCAATAGACTTACTGACCTGTGTGCTTTTTGCTTTATTCTAGCAGCGATTCCCCAGTGTGACATGTAATGATGGGGATAGCTGTCCAACTTGGCAACACTGACAGAGTATAGAGCTTCCGAAGGAGAGATGGATGCAGGGAGTTTGTCAGGACTTTGTTGGATATAGTTTGTGTATCCAGACTTCAGAACAAGTAGAACCAAGGTCACTAAAGAGAATGAGAATATTCTTTGAAGAAGAAATAGAGATGAAAGGACAAGGGAGAATATAAATAAATTTTAGGGCAATTTCCTTTCAATGGCTGTCTAGAAGAGAAAATGGAGGGCAGAATGAATTGATCAGAGGGCAGGAGCAGGATTGATTTGGAGGCAGAATGACAATGTGTGCAAGGCAGAAAGGCTGGCTTATTTACTGAGAGGTACTTACTGCAAAAAGGCACAGAGAACTGACAAGGCTGCAGAGATGCTGCATCAGGGCTCCAACCCTGGAGAACAGGGCACTATCTGGAGTGAGAGTCACAGTAGAGGCAATAAATAGAATTCTATCAATTCCAATCTGGTGCTGACATTAACCTAATTTTCTTGAAAAGTCACATCTTCTAATTTTATGAAATTGTGCTACAGGTGGGCAAGTGGGAGGCTTTGCTCTTACCTTCTCTTGGGAAGTGAGTTTCACTGTAATTGCTTTTTATTTTCATCGCTGAGTAAAATACTTTGGTGTCCCTTACCTACCAGTGCCCCAGGCTTTCATGTGGGCAACTGTTTTTAATTCTAATCAGTAGGGGAATAAGCCCTGAGGAGTATATTTAAGGTTTTGAACTGATTGTGTCTCAAAATCAAGCAAAGCATTTCCAGATCTGCAATGTACTGCATAAATTCAATAGAAATTGCCATGCTCATTAACATCACTGCCTATTGTTATGGCCATGAACAAATTCTATCTTTCATTGCTCATTTTGATTCAGCTCTTTGACTTAATGATCCCCATCCCAGAGAGAAACTCCATTAGCATTTTCAGATGTCAATGTAAATGTAGGAAGAAAATGCTTTAGGACATGAAATAATCAGGCAAGTCACTGGACATCTTACTACTTGTAAAAAAATTTCAGAAGAAAAAGTTTCTACGGGATGGGAATAAAGCCCTAGAAAAATGCCAATTAAGGCTTCAGTTACTTATGTTTATTTATTTTTATTCGTTCTTTATCTTCTTCTGAAAATAATTTGTGAAAACTTGCAACAAATGCACATGCAATGAAATGGTAAAAAGTAGAAGGGAGGTAAAAAATTAGCAAGGAAGATAATATGTTTATAACAACTATTATAAGGCTTCTAATTTGTGCTTTCTGGTAGATAAGGAAAGATAAAGTATATAATTGCTGGTTGATCCAATGTTATTAGAAAACTCTAAGCATTTTGTTTCTTAAAGGAATCAATTTTTTTTCCCAGAAGTGTATTAATTTAAAAAAAAAAAGAGCATAACTTCATATGGAACTTTGTAAAGGGTCATTGAGTAATGTAATGTGTGATGGCCTAATATTTTTATAATGATTGCAGTTACAAATATCACATGTATCCTTCTGGCAGTGACCTTTGATAGAAGCCAAAGGAATATTAATAGTTGTAATATGGCATAAAAGCAGTACTCAAGGGGCTCGACTGTGTGAAAATGAACGCCAGACTTTTTGAGGTTCAACTTTATTCAGGCATATAGAACAAGTGTATTTCTCAAGTTTGAAGAATGTATAAGCCTCTAAATTAGAAATAATTTTTTATGGGGTATTCTAGTTCTAAGCAAGATGGAATAAACATACTGCGCTCTGTTGTTTTCACTCAATGCAGCTAAAACACATGGTCAGGATTTATGGAGCAGCTATTTGAGGGCTGTAAAAAGTAAATAGCATTGAGAAAGGTTAAGATTGGGAAGAATACCAGAATCAAAATATCACCAAACTGATGGTGAGTTTTCCATATAGTTCCATGAGTTCCTTTCAATGTCTTCTGACTGGAGCTCAACGCAGCCAGAAACCTGGAGGTGAGCATTAGCATGGACAGAGAGAGTTCCAGAATTCCTCTAGTTCTGGCTCCAAGAGCATCAAAGGAGTTTTCTAAAGCTAATACAGAGTGCAGAAAATGTCCCTTTATCATTTACTTATTTTTCTTTACATTCCCTGCTCCTCAGCCCTCAAGAAATCCTGTGAGAGTGGCAACAACGAAGCCAATATGAACCTACAGTAGCCAAAACCTTCTTTCCAATCAGAGGAGCTGTGATCCCCAGAGGGACAATAAACTCTTGTGCGTTTTCCCCCTTTCTGTCCTTCTACAGCTTAACTCCAGATGTGGGCACAGCTGTAGGGGGCAGAAGGCAGAGTGGGGTAACTGAAGCCCCATTATTCTTGCCAGATAACCAAAAAGTAGGATTACAGGGAATTAGAAAGTATTAAGGAGCTCCTTGTAAGGGAGAAACTTGAGAAAATGACCCTTAAAGTTTTAAATGAGCTCCCAGGCATACCCATGAGCCACATAGGTGTGGGTCCAATGTCAAAAAATATACATAGACTTTGAGAACTGAAATATGGGATATACTAATGTCCAGCATCCAAACTGACTACTGGGTGGCTCACATTCAGGACAGATCTGAATAGCACTGTAAAGGCTTTGAAAGCTTAATTAAACAATGCAACCACTGCCCATAGATAACTGGTCATGACTTAAAGCCTGGATTTAAGCAGGTGAGTTGGCTGCTAAAATAAAACTACCAATATTCTTTGTAGGATTTAAGGAAGTCGTCTCAGGGTCACCCACAAAAATAATAAAATTGTTCAGAACATAATCAATAATTACTCAACATATGAACAACTAGGTATATCTTAATATAAAAAAATCAACAAATATAAATATCAAGATGGCACAGATGTTGGATTAATTTGAGAAAGATTTTAAAGAGCTATTTTAAAAAGTACTCCAACAAGGAAGAGTGAGCACTGTTGAACTGAATGTCAGAATAGAAAGTCTCAGCAAAGAATGGGGGAGATATAAATGAGAACCCACTGGCAATTTTAGAACTGAATGAGCTCAGTAGCAGAATGCAAATGACAGATGAAAGAGTTAGTGAACTTGGATATAGTTCAATAGAAATTATCTAATATTGACAAATGAAGAGTAAAAGTTGAAAATAAATGATTACAGCCTCAGGTCTAATATTTATGACATCAGAGTTCCAAAAGAAGAGGAGAAAGAGAGTATGCAGAAACATATTTGAAGAGATACGGATGAAAAGTTTTCCTATCTCTAACATGGAAAAATGACAGAAACCTACAGGCTCACAAAGAAAGATCTCCATATTCAGACACATCACAATGAAACTCTTAAAAACTAAACACAAAGAAAAAAGTCTTGAGCATAATTAAAGAAAAATGATTAGTTATAGAAACACAATTCAAATAAATATAAATTTCACATCAGAAGCCATAAAAGCCAGAAATGGCATTGCGTTTTTCAAATGTCGAAAGAAAAAACTTACAATCTATGAAGTAAGGAGATGAAAGTAATTCCCAGATGGAAGAAAATGGATAGATTTTGTTGCAGCAGACCTATTCCAAAAGGATTACTGAAGGGAGTTCTTCAGGCAAAAGAGAAATAATACAAGAAGAAAACTTGGAACATCTGAAAGGAAAGAAGAGTACCAGAAATGGTAAATATGCAGGTAAATATAATAAATGCTTCTCTTATTTAGTACTTTAAAATGTTTGATGGTTTAACGAAAAATCACAACATTTTTGATAGGCTTTTCAATGAAGTAGATGTAATATGTAAGACAACTATGACATAAATTGGGGAAGAGGGACCTATAAGACGTTATGATTTCGTATTCTTCTCAAAGTGGTAAGTGTTGATTCTAAAAATATGAATAGTTTGTATGCATTTTGTAATCACTAGAGAAACCACTAAAAATTATACTGAGATATAGCTGAAAACAAAAGAAATGGAAAGAAAATACCTAAAAAATGTTAATAATGCAAAAGAAAGAATTAGAAGCTAACACTACCCAATTTTAAGACGTAAAGTAACCAAGATGGTAATCAAGACAGTGTGGCATTGGCAAAAGGATGGATACACAGAAAAACAAAAAAAGAATAGTGTACAGAATTAGACCCACACACATAAGATCAATTGATTTTCGACAATGATACAAGGGCATTTCAATGTAAAGGATAGCCTTTTCAAAAAATGGTGTTCGTACAACCGAATGTCCATATGCAAAAATTTGCACCTTGACTCAGACCTCACACCTTATAAAACTTAATTCAAATTAAATTATATATGTAAATATAAAGTATAGGATTATAAAATTTTAGAGGATAATATAGGAGAATCTTCATGACCTGGGGCTATGAAAAAGTTCTTAGATAGGTCACCAAAGAAAAATTCACAAATGAAAAGGATAAATTGGCCTTCATCAAAGTTAAAATATCTCTGAAAGACACTCTTAAGAGAAAAAAAAAAACACATCTGTAGGCTGAAAGAATATTTGCAAACCACGTATATGACAAAGGACTTTGATTCAGAATATAAATGAATTCTCAAAACTCAACAATAAGAAAAGAACCCAATCAAAAAATGGGCAAAATACTTGAAAAAATGTTTAACCAAAGAGAATATATGAGTGAAAATTAGCAAATAAGATAGTCATCATCACTATCCATTAGAAAAATACAAATTAAAACCAAAATGCAATGTTCTTACACAACCTATTAGAATGGCTGAAATAAAAATACTAAGTGTTGCTGAGGATGCAGAGCAGCTAGACATCCCATACATTGCTTCTGGAAATATAAAATAGTACATACACTCTAGAAAACAATCTAGCAGCTTCTTATAAGTTTAAACATACACACACACACACACACACACACACACATATATATGTATATATATAAAACATATGACTCATCCATTCCATTTCTATTTTCTTAACTGATATTTTATGTTCACACAAAACCCGTGTACATGAATATTTCCATCTACGCTGCTCATAATGACTGAAAATGGGGACAATCTAATTTAATGAGTGACTACATAAACAAACTGTGGTACAACTATACATTGGAAAAACTAGCCATGAAAGGGAATGGATTATCAACATGCAACAATTTGGCATTTTTTTGAGGGAAAGAAGCAAGTCTCAAACAGTTACATACTGTATGATTCTATTAATATGACATTCCTTAAAAGACAAAATTTAGTGATAGGGAACAGATCCATGGTTTGTAGGCGTTAAAGGGCGGGAGACAGTAGGAGTACAAAGTGGTTGCCTAAGGGAGAGTTTTTGGGATGATGGAACAGTTGTATCTTGATTGTAGCAGTAGTTGAACAAATCTATGTATCTGTTAAACTTACAGAAATGTACAGAAAAATCAATTTTAATGTATGTCAATTAAAAATAACATTACAAATAATTTTTTAAAATTTTATATCTCCCACCAGTGTAGATTTAAATTTCATTAATATTTAAATACATTAGCTTAAAATTAGGTATGCACTTCTTATGTTTATGGCTTCAAATAACCAAAAAACCAAAATCAATTTATAAAATAAATACAAATAATGAAATTGATAAAGTTCAGAGCTCTGTTAGCTTAATGTGACAGATAATGTTTGGCTGAAATGAAATTTTTCTCCTAATAGGAATATGATGCTGACCATTCAAGCACAGATGCTTTTGAGTTAAGCATGTTTGTGTTATTCAGTGATTCAGTTATTTTACATTTCCATTCTAAATATGGTGAAACCTTTGTTTATACAATGCATTGTGAGGTCATTTGATTTACACTTGGCAAATGACATCATTGATTTGTTTCCTATTTGCCTAGTGCAATGAAAGCAGTATCTTCACATTGCTGCCATTACCAAGGAAGATGTGGATGTAGATAGTGAAATCACAGGAGAGAAAGCCCTCAGTTGTAAGATAAACATTCAGATAATTCAAAATACATGCATGCATGCGTCTGTGTATAAGAATATAAAAGTTGCTGGCTGGGTGCAGTGGCTCACACCTATAATCCCAGCACTTTGGGAGGCTGAGGTGTTGTGCCCAGACCCTCTGTTCCCTAAAGAAGACCACCAGAGTCCAGAGTCAAAGCCAAGCGGCAAGGATCTTTATGACAGGTTCGAACCTGGTCCCTCCATTACACAGCATACAAGAGGGCCCTGAACAATGCGAGTGTTTGCTTTTTATAGTCCGAAAGTTACAGGGGAACAAAGGAATTCTTTTGGTTCCCGCGCTTTCAGTAAAACTTTGAACGGCTGCCTCCTTATCGGAGACTTTTCCAGGTGGTGTTTGTACTGGGCTCAGGAAGTTTGAGAGATATGTGGTGGGATGGGAGGATGGGATGTGTTTGTACTGGGCTCAGGAAGTTTGTGAGATATACGGCGATATGCGGTGGGATGGGAGGATGGGATGTGTTTGTACTGGGCTTGTTTGTTTTGAGCCCGGGGCTGAGGAATGTGCCCGGCTCCTCTCATTCCCCCCTTCTTTTCAGGTATCTCTAGAGCCAATCTTGGGTCTTACAAGTCTGATTCTGTTTCAGCGTCTACAGGTTGATATTGGGCTCTGAGGACCATGAGTTGTACAGTGTCAAATCTTTCTCTAACGAACCGCAAAATTCTGTTAACAACACAAGGTCCTACGGTAAGCAGAAATAGAAGACTCAGCAGGGGTCCAAGGAAGGGGGCTAACAGAGAAAACATAGATGAGTTCCACCATTGGTCTGCAGCTGAAGCAAACTGCCGTGTTCTTACTTCTGTGCTTAACTTGTGTAACTGTTGGACCCGGTCCTCCACAAGTCCTGATTCATTTATGTAGAAACAACAGTCTTCCTTTAGGAACATACACGTACCCCCTTTTTCAGCAGTGAGTAGGTCTAAGGCCCTCCAGTTCTGCAAGGTTACCTGTGCTAGGGATGTGAGCTGCCGCTGGAGGGAGGCAAGGGACTCAGCTGACTCCTCCATAGCAACGGCAAATTGTTGGTACAGCTTGTTACTTTCTATGAGGGTGTGACCTAAGGCTCCCCCCGCCAGTCCGGCTGCCATGAAGGATGCGGTGAGGGAGATTCCTGCAATGAGGGGGAGAAATATGGCTTGTGCAGGTCTCAGTCTAGGGACTGGGTGAATAACAGCACTAGTCCAGTTACCGGTATACCCTAGGAACTCGCCGGCAGTAAGTAGAGTCAACCGGGGAACTAATGTGACAGGAAGACACAGTAGGTTGGTAACAGAGGGGCTTGATAGGTTTTTAGATAATGTTCCATTACACCAGAAGAATATGCCTGACGGAGCCCTTAAGGTGATATTAGGGGGCGTTGCAGTGATGCTGCAGAGGCTGGAATTAGTTCTTGAGAAACAGTAAGGAAACTTTTCTTGACTGGGGTTGTTCTTAGCTCTGTCCACAGTCCACTTGTCCGGTGCTTCAGCCGCCGCCGTGATTGGTCCCAGGAGGTCGGAGGTTGGGTCCACTGGCTTGACGTGGGTGTAGTGGATCCACGACACGATGCCTTCTACCTTTAGGGCGGTGGGCGTGGTTAGGAGTACCTGGAGTCCTCCTTTCCACCTGGGTTCTAGGGTCTCTTGTCGGTGTTGCTTGACCAGGACCCAGTCTCCTGGCTGGTACGGATGGGGTGTCGGCGGGGGACCGGTCTCATATAGTTCCTTCAGCTTGGGCCAGATTTCTTGATGAATTTTCTGCAAGGCTTGTAGGGAAAATAAGAGTTCAGAGACATTTTCTGTTTCAGACTTGAACTAGGGGTGGGGGTCTACCATACATGATTTCATAAGGGGTAAGGCCCAGTCTGTAAGGGGTATTACAGGCCCGGAACAGAGCGTAGGGGAGAAGGACTACCCAATTAGCGCCAGTCTCCATAGTCAATTTAGTTAAGGTCTCTTTTAAGGTCCGATTCATCCTTTCTACCTGTCCTGAACTCTGGGGCCTGTAAGCGCAATGGAGTTTCCAATTTGCCCCAAGGATGGAAGCCAAATCCTGACTTACCTTAGCGACGAAAGCGGGCCCATTATCTGACCCTATCTGGACGGGGAAGCCATATCTGGGAAGGATATCTTCCAGAATTTTCTTTGCTACGACCTGAGCAGTTTCTCTTTTGGTTGGGAATGCTTCAGTCCAGCCTGAAAAAGTATCTACAAAGACAAGTAAGTACCGGTACCCGTACTTTCCTGGCTTTATTTCAGTAAAATCTACTTCCCAGTAGATACCAGGCCTGGTTCCCCTGAGCCTTGTTCCTGTTACAGCTTGAGATTGGGGGTATGCGTTGTTAAGCTGGCAGACTTTGCAACTTGTCACGATACTGCTGGCCATCTCAGCTATATGTCTGATTTTGAGCTTGGAGCGTCTGATCAGGTCTATCATCCGCCGGGCCCCCAGGTGGGTGGTTCGGTGGATGTGTTCTAACACCTGTTGTCCTAATTTTTCTGGTAGGATGGTTTGGTCATTAGTATCAGTCCACCACCCACTCTGGATTTGTTTCAGGGGAAGTTTGTCAATCCACTGGAGATCTTGTTCTGAATATTCAGGGAAATATGGCAAGTCCCGGGGGCCCGGGTCAGGGAGCTGGAGTGTAAGGAGTTGACTGGGAGCCTTTGCCACATTCCTTGCAGTTTGGTCTGCCAGAAAGTTGCCTTGAGCAGTTGGAGTAGTTGGTTTCTGATGCCCTGGGCAATGCACAATGGCTAACTTTTCTGGCCTCCATAGGGCTGTTAGCAGGGCTAGGATCTCTTGCTTGTTTTTTTATCTCTTTTCCTTCAGCCATCAGTAACCCTCGCTCCCTGTAAATGGCCCCATGTATATGCGCTGTTGCAAAAGCATATCACTGTCTGTATGTACTGTCAACTTCTTCCCCGCCCCTAAGGTAAGAGCTTGGGTGAGAGCTATCAGTTCGGCCTTCTGGGCCGATGTCCCCGGGGGCAGGGGTTCCACCCAGATTACCTCAGTCTCTGAAGTCACTGCTGCTCCAGCGTACCTCTGGCCTTGATGCATGAAGCTGCTCCCATCAGTGAACCAAACGAGGTCGGCGTCAGGAAGTGGGCGGTCCTGCAGGTCTTCTCGAACTCCTTGCACCTGAGCTAGTATCTCGGTGCAGTCATGGAGTGGGGCGTCCAGGTCCGGGTTGGGCAGCAGCGAGGCAGGGTTTAAGGTCGTTGGGGGCAGGAAAGTTATCCTGAGAGGATTTAGTAGTAGTTCTTGGTAGTGGGTGAGCCGGGCGTTACTCATCCATCAATTAGGTGGCTGTTTTGAGTACACCTTCGATGGCATGTGGAGTAACGACCCGCAATTCTTGTCCCATGACAAGTTTATCAGCATCTTGCACCATCAGAGCCGTGGCCGCAATCATTCGGAGACAAGGGGGCCACCCAGCAGCCACTGGGTCTAACTTTTTTGACAGGTAGGCAACTGGCCTCCGCCAGGGGCCTAAGTTCTGAGTTATTACCGCCTTGGCGACACCTGTATTCTCGTCCACATATAGGTGGAAGGGCTTGGTAACATCAGGTAGCCCCAGTGCAGGCGCAGAGAGTAAGGCGGTTTTAATCTGTTGGAAAGCCGACTCGGCTTCGTCTGTCCAATTAAATGGCTGCTGCCCCCGGGTTGCCTGATACAAGGGTTTAGCCAGTTCTGTGAACCCAGGTATCCATAGTCTGCAAAATCCCGCCGACCCCAGGAATTCCCTCACTTGTCGGGTGGATTGTGGCCTGGGGATCTGCAGAACAGTTTGTTTCCGGGCGTCTGTTAACCAGCGCTGCCCTTCTTTAAGCAGGTACCCTAGATATGTTACCTCTGGCTTACAGATTTGAGCTTTCTTTGCCGAGGCTCAGTAGCCCAGATTCCCCAGAGCTTGTAAGAGACCCTTGGTCCCTTGGATGCAAGTTTCTTGGGTCTCAGCAGCAATTAGGAGGTCATCAACATACTGTAGTAAAGTTATTTCAGGGTGTTTGCGTCGGTACTCACCCAGGTCTTCATGGAGGGCCTCATCGAACAGGGTAGGAGAGTTTTTAAATCCCTGCGGCAGCCTGGTCCATGTCAGTTGGCCACTTATGCCCCTATCAGGGTCATTCCACTCGAAGGTGAAGAGCTTTTGGCTCTGAGGGGCTAAAGGCAAACTGAAGAAAGCATCTTTCAAATCTAAAACAGTGTACCATTGATGTTTAGGGTTTAAGGTACTCAGGAGGGTATACGGGTTAGGCACAGTTGGATGTATGTCCACAACCCTCTTATTGATTTCTCTTAAGTCTTGTACAGGTCTGTATTCTCCACTATTAGGTTTTCGTACCGGCAACAATGGAGTATTCCAGGGCGAGTGACATGGGCGAAGGACCCCTTGGTCAAGGAGCCGGCGGATATGCGGGGCAATTCCTTTCTTGGCCTCTAGGGGCATCGGGTATTGGCGTACCTGCATGGGGTCTGTCCCAGGCTTAAGCTCAACAAACAAGGCAGGACGGTGTTTTGCTAGTCCTAAGCCCCCCGTTTCCGCCCAAGCTTCTGGATATTGCTAGAGCCAGGTTGCTATGTCCTGGTCAGGGGCCGCTTGCTCCTGGTGGAGCCGGTACTCATCTTCTAGGGTCATAGTCAGGACGGACACGGGCCGATTGTGGGAGTTGGTCACGACCGGCTGCTCAGGGAGGAAATGGATCTGTGCTCCCATTTTAGTTAGCAGGTCTCTCCCTAATAGGGGGCAGGGGCTCTCAGGGATGACCAGGAAAGAATGGGTTACATTCTTGGCTCCGAGGTTTACTGTTCTTTGTGTTGTCCATGGGTATTTCTTAACTCCTGTGGCCCCTTGTACCCACGAGGACTTGGAGGATAATTTCCCATTAGTTTTAACTAAGACTGAGTGCTGTGCTCCCGTATCGACCAAGAACTGGACTGGGGACCCCTCCACTTGCAAAGTTACCCTAGGTTCGGGGAGGGGATCCGAACCCCGTCTTCCTTAGTCTTCATCTTGAGTGACTAGTACAGGTGTAGACCTAGGGGGTCCCTGTCCTCGTTGTTTCTTTTTGGGGCAGTCTCTTACCCAGTGGCCAGCCTCCTTGCAGTAGGCACATTGGTCTTTTCTCAGATTATCATGCCTGGGGGGCCGCCTAGGTTGGGTGTACTCTGGCTGTAGATGCTCTTTCTGTACCACTGCTGCCAGGACCTTGGTCATTTTTTTCAGTGGCCTTAAATTGCCTTTCCTCTGGAGTATCTCTGTTATTGTAAACCCGCTGGGCTATCTGAAGGAGGTCTTGAATTCGCTTTCCTTCAAAGTCTTCTAATTTCTGGAGTTTTCTTTTAATATCTGGGGCTGCCTGATTTACGAAAGACATTACAACAGCTGCCTGACTTCCTGGAGCCTCTGGATCTATGGGGGTGTACTGTCTAAAAGCTTCCATTAATCTTTCCAAGTAGGTGGCTGGGCTCTCTGTCTTTCCCTGCAGAATAGAATATACTTTAGCCAAATTAGTGGGCTTGCGAGCAGCTGCCTGGAGACCTGCCATTAGAGTCTGGCGATAAAGGTGTAGCCGTCCCCTACCTTCTGCCGTGTTGTAGTTCCACCCCGGCCTGTATTCTCTCCCGCTCTTCCATGGTAAACAAGATTCGGAGGAGCTGCTGCCAATCGTCCCAAGTGGGCTGGTGGGTGAACATGACACTATCCAGTAAAGCCAGTAAATCTTTGGGGTTGTCTGAAAACCGAGCACTCTGAGTCTTCCAGTTATACAGATCACTGGTGGAGAATGGCCAGTACTGGAGCCTGGGGATTCCTGTGTCATCTGGGGGTCCTATTTCCCGAAGGAGTAAAGCCACCGTGGAGTCAGGCGGCTGGGGGGGGGGGGCTAGTCCGCGAAGTGCACCCTCGGGTCCGCCCCGCCGGCCCTTCAAAGTTACTTTCCCTTACAGCAGGCCTGTGAGTGCCGGCGGCCTCCCCTCCGCCTACTCCCTCCCGTGACTCAGCCCGGCGGGTCGGGGCCTGGGGCCCGGAGGGGTACGGAGGGGGTTCTGTGAACAGTGGGTCCCCGCTATCAGGTAGAACAGGATGGGGGGCAGTTGGTTGCTTGGATTTTAGTGGTCGAGCAACCAGTGTCTTACAGGGTTCAGAGGCTAATTGGAAAGGGGACAGCCAAGGAGGCGGCTTTTCAACAAGGTCCTGCCATATGAGGATGTATGGGATTTGATCTAAGTGGCCCGCAGGCCCAGGTAGGAAAATCTTGGATTTTACCCTAGTGATGACAGCAAGTCGGAAGGTCTCTTCGGGTGGCCACCCCACATCAAAGGCAGGCCATTCGGAGTGACACAGAGTAATTAGCTTTCCTTTCCTGATTTCCATGCCAAGATCATGGCCCCTTGCACTAACTTCTTTGAAATTATTTGTAAGGCGAGATAGAGGAGTACTCTGGGTATTGCCTATCCTGTAATGATTTGTAGTCCTTTCCTGTAAAGGAATGTGGGTTAGAATCCCTATAAAGGAAATCTGATCTGACTTATTAATGATAGCTAGTTGCAGGCGTGCTTCGGCAGCCCGGGGACCGGGAGCGTGCGCGCCGGAAGCCGGGAGCCCGGGGACCGGGGCCGGGAGCGTGCGCCGGAAGCCGGGAGCCCGGGGACCGGGGCAATTTAGACCGCAGCGGGCGCCCGGGGACCGGGACAATTCAGAGTCAGCTGTTGCCCAATCGCGAACGCGCTCCGGCAGCTCAGATCGCCAGCGCAGCTGCTGCCCCGATCGCAAAACGCGCTCCGGCAGCTCAGATCGCCAGCGCAGCTGCTGCCCGGATCGCAAAACGCGCTCCGGCAGCTCAGATCGCCAGCGCAGCTGCTGCCCGGATCGCAAAAGGCGCTCCGGCAGCTCAGATCGCCAGCGCAGCTGCTGCCCGGATCGCAAAAGGCGCTCCGGCAGCTCAGATCGCCAGCGCAGCTGCTGCCCGGATCGCAAAAGGCGCTCCGGCAGCTCAGATCGCCAGCGCAGCTGCTGCCCGGATCGCAAAAGGCGCTCCGGCAGCTCAGATCGCCAGCGCAGCTGCTGCCCGGATCGCAAAAGGCGCTCCGGCAGCTCAGATCGCCAGCGCAGCTGCTGCCCGGATCGCAAAAGGCGCTCCGGCAGCTCAGATCGCCAGCGCAGCTGCTGCCCGGATCGCAAAAGGCGCTCCGGCAGCTCAGATCGCCAGCGCAGCTGCTGCCCGGATCGCAAAACGCGCTCCGGCAGCTCAGATCGCCAGCGCAGCTGCTGCCCGGATCGCAAAACGCGCTCCGGCAGCTCAGATCGCCAGCGCAGCTGCTGCCCGGATCGCAAAACGCGCTCCGGCAGCTCAGATCGCCATTTAAATCAGAAGAGAGCCAGGGGACGTCTCCCACTGGTCTCCACTGGCCGTCCTATAGCGCGTCCGCCAGGACTGTGCCAGCTTCAGTTTCAGACCTCAGGAGTCACAGATTCAGATTCAGAACAGACACACAGACACAGACAGACAAACGGAGACGAGCCAGCTCACCTATCAGTAGATCGATCCTAGTAGATCCATTGACCAGGGGTCTGGTGGGCTTGGGGGAATCCCAGACGAGCCCCCAGATGTTGTGCCCAGACCCTCTGTTCCCCAAAGAAGACCACCAGAGTCCAGAGTCAAAGCCAAGCGGCAAGGATCTTTATGACAGGTTCGAACCTGGTCCCTCCATTACACAGCATACAAGAGGGCCCTGAACAATGCGAGTGTTTGCTTTTTATAGCCCGAAAGTTACAGGGGAACAAAGGAATTCTTTTGGTTCCCGCGCTTTCAGTAAAACTTTGAACGGCTGCCTCCTTATCGGAGACTTTTCCAGGTGGTGTTTGTACTGGGCTCAGGAAGTTTGAGAGATATGTGGTGGGATGGGAGGATGGGATGTGTTTGTACTGGGCTCAGGAAGTTTGTGAGATATACGGCGATATGCGGTGGGATGGGAGGATGGGATGTGTTTGTACTGGGCTTGTTTGTTTTGAGCCCGGGGCTGAGGAATGTGCCCGGCTCCTCTCAGAGGCAGGGGGATCACTTGAGCCCAGGAGTTCGAGACCATCCAGGGAAACATAGTGATACCTTGTTCTACAAAAAAAAAATACAAAGATTAGCCTGGCATGGTGGCACATGCCTGTAGTCCCAGCTACTCAGTATAGTCCTAGGCGAGAGGATTACTTGAGACTAGGAATTCGAGGTTGCAGTGAGCTGTGATCGTGTCACTGCACTCCAATCTGGGCATTAGAGCAAGACCCTGTCTCAAAACAAAAAGTTGCTGAGCAAATGGAAACATTAAATTAAAATATTGTGTGGAACTCATGATGACTAAAAATATTTTTATATTCAGGCCAGGCACAGTGGCTCAAGCCTGTAATCCCAGCACTTTGGGAGGCCGAGACGGGAGGATCACGATGTCAGGAGATGGAGACCATCCTGGCTAACACGGTGAAACCCCGTCTCTACTAAAAAGTACAAAAAACTAGCCGGGCGAGGTGGCGGGCGCCTGTAGTCCCAGCTACTGGGGAGGCTGAGGCAGGAGAATGGTGTAAACCTGGGAGGTGGAGCTTGCAGTGAGCTGAGATCTGGCCACTGCACTCCAGCCTGGGCGACAGAGCCAGACTCCGTCTCAAAAAAACAAAAAAAAAATTTCTATATTCAGATATATGGAGAAGCACTCAATTGAAGCATTTGGGAGTTAGGTAATGGAGGGTGATAGTTATCCTCCACGTTTTGAAGTTTTAAAGCAGTAATTATTCATGTACTGTATAGGAGAGTCCAACCTAGGCAGTCTTTGAAGTCCGGCTGTTTTCCCCCGGGACGTTTCCATGGCTATCTGCAGTCGCCTCCTGTTGGCCCTCCTTCACCCTGTGCTCTCCAAGTCTCCCTGCCTTCCTGGTGTGAGCTGTTCCTTGCTGGGTTTACACCCTGCTCAGGCCCTTGCTCCATAGGTGTTTTTTTGTTGTTTTTTTTTTTTTTTGTTGTTGTTGTTGTTTTAATAATCATTCATCTTCGTTTTATTCTGAAAAGATTTCTCTTTTTTGGAGCTTCTACATATTGAATCAGAGTTTTTTTTCTTTTGTGTCTGCTTCTTTTGGTCGGCATGATGTTTTTGGGATTTTTAATTTTTGCGTGTTTGAGTAAGTTGTGACATTTTGTCACTGCATAGTATTCCATTGAATGACTGTGTCATGATTTATTTACCTAGTGAACTTTGGGTTGTTTCTAGTTTATTTTACTATTGTGAATGAAGCTGCTTTGAATATCTGTGGACATTTATTTGGTTAGAGCTAAGTTTTAATTTTTCTGGAATGAATACCCAGGAGTGCATTTTCTGGGCTGTATGATAATGAATAGTAAGTTCATATTTATCTTTACAAGATGTAACCAGACTAACTTTCACAGTGGTATACTATTAATATTTTACATTCTCAACAGTGATGTTTGAGAGTTCCAGTTGCTCCATGTCTTTGCCAAAATGAGATATTTTCAGTCTTATTATTTTAGCCATCCTAGCAAATATTTTTATGTATTGGTATCTCATTTTGGACTTAATTTGCATTTCCCTTATGAGCAATGATTTGTGAATTGTGTGTTTGATTATTTAGGCAATATTTTAAAAATGGGAAATTTGCTTGTAATTATTTAATTGTAAGAGATCATTGTATATTCTGGATACAGGTCATTTGTTAGATATTTGTATTATGAATAATTTCTCCAAATCTTTGGTTTATCTTTTCATTTTCTTAACAGCTTCTGAAGAGCATAAAATTTCTATTTTCTTAAAGCTCAGTTTAGGAGTGTTTCACTTTATAGTTTGTGCTATTTGTGTTCCCTCTAAAAAAATTGCCTACTACAACCTCATGAAGATTTTTCTTCTATTTTTTCTAAAAGTTGAGGTGTTTCAGTTTTTGAGCAGTGTTGGTCAGGTATAGCATAAGGTGCCCCTCTATTGGGATTTGTCTGCTGTTTTTCTCATGATTAGACTGGGGTTGTGAGTTGTAGAGAGGAAAATCACAGAGGGAAAGTGCAATTTCATCACATCATATCAAGGGTACATACAGACTATCAACATGGTTTATCACTATTGATGTTGATGTTGACCTTAATCACCTGGTAAACATATGTGTATATTCACATATCTATAAATATTTTTATATGTAGGCATTTATATCCATATTAAGTTAACCATCTTATTTATGCCTCCAACACTAATCTAGCACCACATGGATTGTCCTAGCCTATTCCTTCTGTTTCTCTGTAGATATCTACTCTAATAGTGAGAACAGTGTTGAGTTTTTAGTATTTATCTTTATTAATATGAATCCTGAATGCAACACACAAGGTTGCATTTCTGAAGCAGAGAAGATTGATTATTATTTCCAACAAACAACAACTAGGTGGTTCCCCTGTGCCCCAATTCTTATCCCCAAGGAACATGATGAGAGCAGGATGAATAAACCTCCACATACAGGGTCTGTATTGCAGGTGAGGAATCCTGAAAAAAACAAATCTTTGTGCTTATAGGCATTCTCTCTCCATCCAAAGGAGGCAGAAAAACCTTTGCTCCTTGAGAAAGATTCCAGGTTCTTACTCTAACTCTTTGGAATGTAAATGAATCGCTCTAAGCAAAAGATAACTACCATTTCCATCTTTACAACCAGGATGTCTTTCTGGTTCCAGGCCTCAGCCTTCCTTGAAATGTAAACTCATAAACCCTGAGAGGTAAATGTCTCTGGAGTTCTCTCCATATAATCTATTATAAATTGTCTTCGAATACTTGCTCTTAGTCAAGATTCCAAGGTCAATAAAATTTGCTCAAAAATTCCTAACTCTGTAGAAACATAAAAATATTCTCTCTGAAGTCCTTCATACAGATGAGGAAATTGAGGCACAGATAGGGTAAAAACTTTCAAAGTTAAGAGTGCTGAAGGTGGACTTTAAATGGAAATTCATCTGAATACAAAGCTCATGTTTCTTCCATCAGTGATTTAGTTCCAGAAAAGACTTTCCTGTTACTCAGCTAGTTCCAGATGTTTCAGGAACATACTTAACTTAGTCTTTTGACTTTGCTTTTGTTCATACTCCTTTCTTGGTCTGAACACCTTATATTTCTTCATTAGTTAGGTCTGTAGAATTTTGCTTTCTATTGAATTTCAATATTCATAAGTGGCTTTGCATTTTTTGTATTTTGGTGCATTATTTAAAGTATTTTTAAAATACACCTTGCTTTCTAGAACTCAATACTGTATGGAATATCTTCTTAAGATTCTAGAGATTTTAGGAAAGATTAGGTAATACTGAAATGATGCTCTGATAAGAAAAACAATTTATTTATATCTCTGGGCATAGATTTCCTAGTTTAATGTGAGTGAATAGCTCAGTTTTAAACATGCCATCAGTTTCTCACATATTTTTCTTCCTTGATGCCCCAATACATTTAATGCTTATTCTAACCTCATATTTTGTTATTCCTATTTCTCTGAATGGTTTGTATTAATGCGACAGTGATGCTCAAGGTCAGAGTGTGTGACTGTAAATAGTTATTTGAAGAGTGCAAAAACCCCAATGATTTTTCCAGGTAATGAGGTACAAGACAAACTCTATGGCTGATATTTTCACTAGTGCAGTCTCTGCAGTGCTGCTGCCCGTATATAGGAGTCTCAGGAAGACTCTGCAATGTCATGAAGATTTTAATATTGCTTTAGAGGGTTTTGAGCATTTCGATTATGACTTGTATTCAGTACCACCATTTAGTTCCTGACAATTGCTTGAGTTTGACAATTCCTGATTTAGCTGTTATCTATTTTCCAGTGCGTTCAAGAATGGGATGATAATGCAGACTCCTATTATAGAATACAAAAGGGCTCTGGACAGTTCTTGTAAATGTTCACCTGCATGCTTAATTTCCTGTGGTCACAGCATTAAAATAAAAGCCCGAGAGAAAAGAGCTCACTAGTCCTGGTTTAGCTGGTTCCTGGAGTATGCTAGTTCACAGGCCGTGACTACAGACCTGTAACTGGGGAAGTTTCTCTTCCCGTAGATTAGGCTTGCTAACATGCCAAGAAGTCTTTTCGAACAGTACATAGGCTTCCTGCAGTGACAAAACCCTCTGGTTAGCTTCAGTGGCCATAGTGCCACAGTTAACACTGTTTCACTCATTGGAGCTCAGATGTTTGTAAAACTGCATGAAGCCTTTACCCCCAAGCAATCTGCAGTCATCATTGAACACTGCACAATGGTGTGGCTGCTTTTGCTGCTGTTTCTGGTAGCTGCCATGCTGATGAACATCTGCCTGTCGTACATGCAGCATAGTGCCCTCAATACTATTTTGACAGTAAGTGAGTTCTTGGTTATTCTCTTAGTATTTAAGCTTTCTTTATACTACAATTTTGACGGCATTTCATTGCCAACTGACTGCATGCTGCTTACCAGAGATAACTACTTATTTCAGACACAGTTCCAGAAATCTATTTACTGACTCCCACGTTATTTGAAAATCTCACAGTTGTTGAGGGTATATAAATATAGGAATGGCTTTTCCAATTTAAGATCATGCATAGAGGTAAAGTTATAACATTAACTGTATCCTTTATATAGAAGAAGGGCTCCTTGGATGACAAAAGTCTATCCCCTCTCTTTACAAATTAAAGATACAGTGGGAAGAATAAAGGCTACTTATGAGTTTAAAGAAACATGGATTACCTTGTTCATGCAATTGACAATAATTCACTCTGAAACTAGGCCTCATAGAACCTAAAAAGTTAGCACCAGGTGGCCCTAGATAGGGTTCCACCCTGCCTAGATAGGGTCCCACCCTGCCTAGATAGGGTCCCACCCTGCCTCGATAGGGTCCCACCCTGATAGGGTCCCACCCTGCCAATTCCGGGAAACAACCTCATGAGGTCCCACCCTGCCAATTCCAGGGGTCTCACCCTGCCTCGAAGTTCCCAGAATTAACAACTCCAGGAAAAAAACCTCATAAGGTCCTGCTCTAACCAATTAGCATACGACACCTTACTCAGGCCATAGCTAGACCCAATCATTTTGTGCCTTAAGCTTTGTTTAAATTTCGCGCCATAAGCTGTGTTTGAACTTGTGTTTGCCTATATAAACAGCCTGTAGCAAGCAGTTGGGGTCCCAGGGCCAACTTAGAGCTTGGGACCCTAGCGCGCTAGTAATAAATAACTCTCTGCTGTGAATCTCGTGTCGGTGATCCTTCGCGGCGACCCCTGCCCAGGAGAAAATCGACAGTTCGGTTCCAACAACTCACTTTAAATTTATCCCAACAGCCTTGAAGGACTCTGCCAGTATGTCCTCTTAGTTAGTCATTTGTTCATACATTTTTTGTTCATTCATTCATTATCAATCCACAAATTCTAGGTGGGAATGTACTAGGCAGAAGCTGTGCTAGGGTCAGCCTACACAGAAGATAAAGAGATGGTCCTTATATTTAACCATATGTCATTTTTCTTATATAATAACTAGATGAGTGAATGAATGAATAACTCTTTTCTCTTGTTCTTTCTTGTAATTGGTGTTTTGAATATAGAGAGGGGGAAATGTTGATACATTCTTCAAGGATAAGCAGATTAGAACTTCAACATAGGATGTTAGCAGCTTCTACCTTATTTCCTCATCTGAGTGTATCTATCCACAGCATAAGAAGTGATAACAAGAACAGTAATAAAAGGTGGAAACAGTTCTTACAAACCAGAGATCTGTACAAGTGAACACTTTATTTTTCAGAGCTGAAAACTTCTACATTTAGAAAATTGTCATTTGTCCATCCGATGCAAACTTCACAATTCTTAGGATATATCCAAAGAGCAGAGCATCATTCTAGGTGCCTTCATAATTTTTATATTCTAATTTTGTTCTACTGTAACTAGGAAAAGGAATTGATGTCTTTAAATTGCCTTAGGGAAGGGGTGTCCAATCTTCTGGCTTCCCTGGGCCACAGTGGAAAAAGAAGAATTGTCTTGTGCCACACATAAAATACACGGACACTAATGAAAGCTGATGAGCTAAAAACAATTGCCAAAAAAATTTCATAATGTTTTAAGAAAGTTTATGAATTTGTGTTGGGCTGCATTCAAAGTCGTCCTGAGCCATATGCAGCCCACAGGCTGCAGGTTGGACAAGCTTGTCTTAAGGGTTTACACTTTTACTAGGCAAGCTGATCATATACAATCCAATTCTAAAATTTTGGGGGGAACTTCTTATGAGTCAGGCACTCCGCAGTCTTCTCTTGAGGACACAAAGAAGGACAAAACAGGAGAAATAAGGAATGTGCACAGATAACCATACTGCAAGACAATGTGATAAATGCTGTATGAGGACAAAACAAGACCCATTGTCACACAGGAGAGGGGATATATATTCCTGGTGCTTCTCAGAGAAGGGTTTTTGAAAGAGGTAATATTGACCTGGAAACTGAGAATCTCTAGGGTTTAGACAGGAAGAAAGTGGTGGCAATTCAAGACACAGCAAACCTTACCATCAAAGATCATTTGTTCATATATTAATCAAACATTTACTGAGCACCTATGCTACATAGCTGCAGTTCACAAGTAGTTTGTAATTTATCTGAGAAGACAATCACTTACCTAATAAATAGAATGGAATGTGATAAATTTGGTAACAGTTGTATGTGCTGAGTACATGGGGAGCACAGAGAGGGAAACCATTTATTTTGACTAGAAGGGGAAGGCAATTACATTTGACCTGTCTTGGGAAATAAATAGGAATTTTGTGAATGACAAGAGAAAGACTGGCATTTCAGAGTGAGGAAAGATCATGTGCCCATTGTCCAAGCCACATTACTCAAAACGTGATTTTTGGGCCGTCTATGTCAGAGTCAACTGGTATGGTTATAAATATAGATTCATCATGCTATCCTCGATCTACTAAATTACAAACTTTCTAAATATAACCCGTTTGCCTTTTAAACACGTTTCTGAGCTTGATAAAAGTTAAAAATTTCCATTCCAAGGATGAAATGATACAGTCCATTTGGGGAAAGAGTAACATGACTCAAAGTGTGTATGAGACTCGATGACGGAGTGAGAGGAACGTGAAAGGCATTTTTAATTGACAGTGGTGCTGCTTATTTGCAGTGTAGCAGGCGTTGGGAGAGATTAGGCTAGAAGAGTGGTTGGTGCCAAATCATGAAGGGACTTGAGTAACTCATCAACTTTGTTCCTCAGACAATGGGGAGCCATTGACATTTTGTAAGTAGGTGAGTGAAATGAATAAAATATCACACATGTGAAAAATCAAGAAGTTTCTGAAGTGACCACCATGCCTTTCAAACAGATACTTTCTAACACAGTTGTTGAACAGATTGCTTTTCTTCTACAAGTATGAAAGTTTTTTGAAAGCATTTTAAAGATAATCCAAGTTCAATTTCTTACTTACCATTTGTCACTTGTGATTTTGGATGGTACCAATAAACATTGTTGATTTTCTTTGTAATGTGTCTTTCACGGTTGCACTTTTGACTATGTACAGAACAGCCTGAATATGCCTGAGCTGTGTTAATTTGCCAATTTGATGAGATAATTTTCAATTGCTTGGGCCATCAGGTAGAGATAGTGGAGTAAATTGGCCAGTAAGTTAGTTAAGAGGGATCTACCTGGCATCACAATGTGGCTTCGTGAACCTTTTAGCAATTTACTTTTTGTAGTGTGGGAGGGAGTATACGCTGCACTGATAGTCTCAATTTAGGGACTTTAAGCTGATTGCAACAATGAAGTTAAGAAGCTATAGTCCTTGAAATGTTCTACCAACTTGATTTTCCTTTGATTTGTGTGGGGCCATCTCCCTCTGCAAGGTCATTAAAAATGTGACCTACACAAAGAGGGAAACAACAGACACTGGGACTTAACTGTGGGGGAGCGGTGGTGGGAGGAGGGAATGGATCAGAAAAAATTGCCATTGGTACTAGGCTTAGTAGCTGGGTGACAAAATCATCTGTACGACAACCTGATGTGACACAAGTTGCCTTATGTAACAGACCTGCACACATACCCTTGAACCTAAAATAGAAGTTAAAAGAAAAAAAGAAAAGAAAATGTGACCTAGTGGCTCCCTTTGTCTGGATGTCTGGAGCCATTACCATACATCCTGCCCATCCCCCTCCCCACATTCCCATCTAGGGATGATCCTTATCTTTGGCAGAGAGGGCCTATTTCCCATTTCTAATCTGCCGCAGAAGCATCCCTCCCTCCCAGGGTAGAGAGAGGGGGAGAAGGGAACAGTACTTCAGTGGCCTGAATACAGGGTGTTCGTCCATGTGCCAACACAGTTAGGCCAGCTGTGCATCCTTTCGGCATCTCAACTTTGGGAGGCTTAATCTCTATACAATCTAAAGAGTCATAACAGTTCTGCAGAATTGTGAAGTCTGTGTTGGGGACTGAGAAAGCAACATAGGAATCTTTCAGTCCATCATAGAACCTTTTCTCAGGGAGCTAACGCCCTCAGAATGTGCCTTAGGCTGCTTTTTAGATTAAAAACAACCCATTGTCAGCTCCAGGAGTGTTAATTCACTGTCCTGCAGCACAGCTGATGGCTATTTCAGTTCTGAAGTTTTTCTTTGACAAGTTGGCTGCTTACATACATCAGCTGGTCACACAATGCCTATTTACCAAAGTGAAGTGAGTAACTTCGTGGTCCTGAAGCATCGAGTCTCCCTATGCACCCATTGCAGAAACCATCATTTTCTTTTTTTAATTTTTATTTCAGTAGTTTGTGGGTAACAGGTGTTTCTTTAGTGGTGATTTCTGAGATTTTAGTGCACCCATCACCCAACGTGTACACTGCACACACAATGTTTACTCTTTTATCCCTAACCCCCCCCAACTCTTGCCCTGAGTCCCCAAAGTCCATTATATGATTCCTATGCTTCTGCGTACTCGTAGTTTAGATCCCACTTGTAAGTGAAAACAATATTTATTTTTCCATTCTTGAGTTACATCACTTAGAATAATGGTCTCCAACTCCATCCAAGTTTCTGCAAATGCCATTATTTTGTTTCTTTTTGTGGCTGAGTAGTATTCCATAATACTAATTGTAGTATTCCACAATTAAAATATTGTGTAGAAGTCCATAATACTACTAAATATTCTGTAGTATTCCATACTACTACTCAGCCATAAAAATATACAATTACCTCCCCTAGTGGGAGGTAATTGAATCATGGGGTGGTTTTCCCCACGCTATTCTTGTGATAGTGAGTGAGTTCTCATGAGATCTGATGGCTTTATAAGGGGCTTCCCCCTTTGCTTGGTTCTCATTATTCTCTCTCCTGCTGCCCTGTGAAGAGGTGCCTTCTCCAATGATTGTAGCTTACCTGAGTCCTCCCCACCCATGCAAAACCGTGAGTCAATTAAACCTCTTTTCTTTATAAATTACCCAGTCTCAGGTATTTCTTCATAGCAGCATGAAAATGGAGCACAAGTAAGGAATTGAAGAAAGAGACTGGAGTAGACAGGTCATGTTGAGGGCAGGTAGGTACGTTCCCAGGAGTGTTCTTAGTTGGATGAAAACACACGTGATGGGGGCTTGCCTCAGATGAAGGTAGTGGAGAGGGGATGATAGGGAGCTGTCACAAGAGCACTTTGTACCTGACCTATTAAGTAGCCGAGGAGCTCTCCGCCCTCTTGAACCTGTGCAGTCTTGGGGAATGATCACTTCAGAAGTAACTGATGGTGTCCAGGCAGTGCTTCTATGAATATTCCAAACTTTTTGTGATTCTTCATATCTTTCAAGGGTTCTGGAAGGAATATGGAAGGGACAAAGCTCCAGTAATGACTAGAATCACCAAATTTCCTCTCAACCTTACAGGTTGCAGATTAGAAATTAATATGATTTAGAAACCTTAACAAATTAGGTTTTTATTACACCCAGATTTGGGCAATTCATACTCACTACAAATATATACAGCACAAAGCAATTGACCATGAACATTCACATGTTCAATAATTACAATAACAATGCATAAAGAGTTGGGAGGATTGACGTTATCCTTAGTTAGTCAAGCAAAGAGAAACTCAGAGAAGCCAAGTGACTTTTCCAGGGACACAAAGTGTACGTGTAAATCAATGCCTGGGATTCACCAAGTCTGACTTGGTGTTTTCTACCACATGAGACTGAAAATTAAAATAAAACACAGTCATTGTAAATGTAGGAAGAAAATAGTCTTAGTATTACTGTGCTTCATCAGAGTTTTCAGGTGACACTGAGTAAAGTCTATAAAGAACAGTCGAGAATCCATGACCAGAAATGGGTTAGAGACAAAACCAATGCTGGAACCTACACATATTGTCTTGTAATTCAGGAGCCTCATCAAGTCACCTTGAAGTCTACCATGGGTAAGATAACACAAGACACATGACAAATTCAAGTGTATCACTTAACAATACCAACAAATAATGAAACTGCCACATATGTCTGTAAAAAAAGCCTTTCTCTTCAGTAACCAGAACACTTTTACAGTAAGAAATTTTATTTCAGACGTTCATAATTACTTATAAAAGAGACAACTACATAGCTACTTGCTTTGTTAACAGTAACAATGAGACATCTTGAAGAGGAAGTGTGGTCTCTTTAGATTGGCGGTCTAAACTGGCCAATTCTTGGTTTAATTTACTTATAGTAGAATATAATATTGGTTTGAGCTTGTGTTAGTCTGTTCCCATGCTGCTAATAAAGACATACCCAGGAGTAGGTAATTTATAAAGGAAAGAGGTTTAACAGACTCATAGGTCCATGTGGCTGGTGAGGCCTCACCATCATGGCAGAAGCCAAAGGAGAAGCAAAGGCACGTCTTACATGGTGGCATTCAAGAGAGCTTGTGCAGAGGAACTCTCATTTATAAAACCACCAGATCTCATGAGACTTATTCACTACCATGAGAACAATATGAGGGAAACAGCCCCCATGATTCAATTATCTCCACCTGGCCCTGCCTTTAACAGTGGGGATTGTTACAATTCAAGGTGAGATTTGGGTGGGGACACAGCCAAACCATATCAGAGCACTATCTGAACACATGTCATATTGGCACAATTCAGTGAAATGAGTGCTAACCTAAGAAAATATATCTGGGGTCAAATCCTGCTTGTGTTGCTTACTCTACTGGTTCCCATTTGGGGTCTCCCTCCTGTCTTACAAATGGGAGTGATGCCATGCAGCCCTGCTACATTATAAGGTCATCATAAGGAGCATATACTATCTTGTATATTATAATGCATAGGAGAAGACTTTGTGAATTCTAGTTCTAATAGGTTGCTATTCAGAAATTCCATGATACTATTAATATTTATCAGGATGAAGGGAAGACAAATAAGCTAGGTCAGCAAGGACCTCCTACTACTGAGCTTCCCTTCCATGTTCAAGGATCTGTTCTAAGATGCTTTACATATATATAGCATATAATTCTTAGAACAACCTTATGAAGTAGATGTCCTTATTTCAATTCCACAGATCTAGAATTTAAAAATCAATATGTAATTGGCTATGACGCTACCTGATTAAAAAAAAAAAAAGAGTTCAGCTTGAATCCAAGTTACTCTGTCTCCTAGATCCTGTGCTTGAGCAGTCCACTGTCCTGCCTTTCAGAAGAGCTCAGAGTTCCCGTTTGCCATTGGCAGGCCTGTGGTGTTAGTCCCTTGTATGAACAATGGCATGCTAGCGAATATCTGACATGATGGCCCAGGCAGAGAGGCTACGCTGCTGCTGCAGTACCTGGGCCTATTCAGGTCCATGCCCTAGACATTTCGATTGGCCGCTGCAGATAGCACCTGTGTTTTTCCATTGTTTTATCACAGAAGCATGGTGATAAAAGCTTCCCTTTTATAGTCCCTGTGAAATAAATCGAAGTGCAGTGTTTACAAAGACACTCCACTTGATCAGTCTGCTGCTATAGTCTTTGAGTGGTTTGGCCCTGCTGATAGCACTTATTTTAATGGCCAGAAGGAAAGAACCTTTTAAGAAGATCAAATGAGACACCTGAAAAGAAATCTGGCTTCTTAGTCCCATGGGTAGGAAAAGAAGCTTTTATGTTTCGATTTAAATTTTGAGAATTGTTTGCCTTTTCAGACTCCAGGGAGGAGAAATAGATTTATATTGGAGTCCTGCCTGGAGATAAAACTGCACACCGCTAAGTTAACTTACTGCATTGAGAGAGTGTGGCTGCCTGGTGGTGTGAAAGTTGGAAAGACTTGGGTCCCTGTCCTGGCTATGCCACTTACAAGCTGTGTGACCTTGGAAAAGTGAATTAACCTTCCTGAACCTATTTCCTCATCTATAAAATAGTGATTAGAATGTCTTCATAGAAGGTTATAATTTAAAAAGAAAACAAATTCTTCAGTTCATCAATTAATTTTTAGCAGGCTGTCAATTCCCCTTGTTCTGAACAGGAGACCATAGTTTTAGTTCTACATATTGGTGTAAGACCTTGAGTAAGTCACCTCATTTCTCAAGGTCTTTGTTTCTTAATTGGAAAGGATGAAGAACTTGAATCAGAAGTTCTCTGAAGTTCCTTTTTTTTTCTTTTGAGATGGAGTTTTGCTCTTGTTGCCCAGGGTGGAATGCAATGGCACAATCTCGGCTCACTGCAACCTCTGACTCCTGGGTTCAATCGATTCTCCTGCCTCAGCCTCCTGAGTAGCTGGGATTACAGGCATGTGCCACCACATCCAGCTAATTTTGTATTTTTAGTAGAGATGCTAATATTTGTATTTTCACACCACCATCTCACCCAACAGATGTCAGATCAAAGAAAAGACTAGATTTTGATGTTAAATAAATCTTGTTCCCATTTATTGAACAATTTTTAGTAGATACAGGGTTTCTCCATATTGGTCAGTCTGGTCTCGAACTCCCGACCTCGTGATCCACCTGCCTTGGCCTCCCAAAGTGCTGGGATTACAGGCGTGAGCTACCACGCCCATCCTGAATTTCCTTCTAGCTCATACATTCTATATATCTATAACTGATTAATTCCTGAAACCACTGGAATTTTGGCAGTTACTAGTTGAGATACTTTGAAGAAAATGCTTTTCAATGGGCCTCACAATGTTATATTGAGAAACAAGGATCACTGTGGGTAAAACAAGAAAAGGATACCTTCAATCTACTATCTGGATCTTTTAGATAAGGTTGCATGTGGTCATGAACTTGCTTGACAACATGTGTTTCTATCTCCAGCAGACTGTGCAGCTTGAGGGCAGACATCTGTGTTTCATTTGTCTTCATGACACACAATAGAACTCTTAATGCCCGGCAGTTACTTGATATGTATTAAAAAATGATTGATTTTTTTTCAATTTTTTGTATGTACAGTTATCAGAGCTGTAGACTTACTTGGACAAATAAAGAAGAAATAGTTCGTTGGCCTTTCCCTAAATGTTTATACTTCTATTAACTCTAATGCATATGTTTTAGGCTGACTTACCACTGCAATGAATTAGTAGCCATTAATGGGCCATGTAGAACACACATGCTCTTCGTTTGAAATTTCTCAGCAAGGGCCAACCTGAATCTATACTTTGGCAGATAAGACAGGATATTATTTTTATATGACTACCTTCCCTTCTATTTGTCTTCCTTTTCCTGGCTACAAATCCTCCCATAGCTTCCTCTTTACAACTGTGTCAAATCTAAGCATCAGCTGGCTTTTCTGGCTTTCTATTTTGTATCAAAACAGCCTTAATCTTTATTGCAAAGGGGTTTTCCCAACATATTACGTTTTCTCTTGTAGAAACAGCGGGAAAGCACTGGAAAAGACTTGAGAACTATTTGATTATTTTGAGGTTATCATTTTCATAATTGAGAACAACTTGAAATTCTGCAGAGAGTTGGAGAAATCACAGGCATGCAATATCGTTTTTATTCCTTTTATTTTGAGAAAAGAGTAGCATTCAGGAAGCTTTCTTTCATTGAGTCACTGGAGACAACAGTTAGAGTGATAAAGGTTTAGTATTTCATTGAAATGGATCCCAGTTAGCTCTGTGAAATCCTGAAACTGATCACAGATGCTGGTATTTTAAATCCATATAGACCTTGTCATTACAAAGGATGACAAAACACTTGACAAAGTCTTTGTGGTCACCATGCTACAGAGTGTCCAATGGGGAGATAAAAGAGTTGCATGGACCATTAACACTTGAGAAATTGAACAAATGTGTGCAGAAGAAAAATGTTGACTAGTGACACCAAGAGGAACTCTACTTTTCTCTAAAGGAACCCAAGAGATGTCAGATCAAAGAAAAGACTAGATTTTGATGTTAAATAATTCTTGTTTCCATTCATTGAGCAAGCTTTTTGAGCATTGACTATGTTTCTGACACCATTTTAGCACCGTGGGGAACACTAGGATGGATAAGACAAAGTATCCACTTTTGCAGTAAGAAGAACGAAAAATAACACCTCTTTATTATCTTTTTATCTTTGGAACCCAGGAAAATAAGACACAAGTTATCTTGTAATCAAAATAGTAGCTTTATTATTGATGCAGCTGTTGGAAGAACATGGACAAATGGACTTGCTCAGAGTACCCATTCTAAGTCAGCCCAATGGACAGCCTACTCTGAGAAGAGTTTGTATTGGCAGAACAGATACACTTAGAAATATTATTGTCCAACCAGTCTTGCCTTTTGAGTCCAAATGATTAGCTTTTATAAGGTTATCTCCGCCTCATCATATTCATAGCACCTACTAATTAGATAACTGATTTCTTCTTTCATGGAGATAAATTAGTAACAAGCAATGTGGAGTGATACCTGGCATGTTCCATCAGGGAAGTAGCCTCAAGGAATTATGAGGTCAGAAAATAAACATCTACAATTAATAATCTCCAGCCTTTTTTTCTCCTAACTCATGTGAGTCAAAATTATACTGTATTTTTCCCTCTTAGCAGAAAATCATCACTACATGAGGAAAGCCCTGCAGTAGCCTTTGTGATGCCACTTCCACAATCCTAGCCAGTATTTCATTTTAGGTATCTTCTTGGGATCATTGCCGGGTAGTTTAGTTTTGGTTTTAAAGATAGCCTTTGAAAAGGGTTGGAATAGTACCTTAGGCTAAAATGGGCTTCCTTTTTAATATCCCTTCCTAAGTTGCATTTTATCATATTGACCCACACCAGAGGTTGTACAATAAACCCAAATAACCAAAGTTAATATCATGGTGATGTTAGGAATTTGGATATAACCTATTCTCACTACTTAGTTTTTAGGTAGAAATAAGAGTATGAAAATAAAATTCTCTTGGCCTTTTTATAAATTCAAATTTATTGAAGTCCAAAAATCTGCTTAAAGACAGTAGGTCAGATTTGAAAGTTCTGAAACTTAATATGGAAAGAGATGACCTCTAGACTTATACTTGTTTGTAGAGATGCCTTCGTACCTCACTAGTTCATCTCCATAATGTGGTCAACTTGTGAATTTTTTCCACCATTGGAGTGGAAGTCCATGTAGCTAACACTGATTATCTCCTTTGTGCAAGGCACTATGGGTAACAGAGAGACTACTGAAGATGTAGCCCCCTTCCCTAAGAAGTTTACAATCAAGTAACCTGGGTACAATGTAATAATAATACAAAACCTTTCTATTCGCTTTAACCGAAATCACAAACACCATTTCTCATTTTTTCATCTGTACCTTCAACTCTGGCCACACTGAGTCTTCATTGTTCCCAACATAGTATACTTAATCACATCTTTGTGTTATTACATGTACATTTTCTTTCAGATATGAGTCCTTTTCCGCCTTTTTAGATAGGTAGCCTTTAAGAACCAGCTTGCGTATCACTTCTTTGGTTAAAACTTTGTTGGTTTTCTGGAAAGAGAAATTTAGACCTTCCACTGAACTCCCATAGTATTCTTTTCTATTTCTATTATAGCACCAGCCTCTATGTTTCAAAACAAAAGGATATCTTCTTGTTTGTTCATTCTTCAGTGGTAGATTGTAATGGTAGCTTCTTTTTTTTTTTTTTTTTTCTTCCTGAGATGGAGTCTGACTGTGTCCCCCAGGCTGGAGTGCAGTGTCGTGAGCTCGGCTCACTGCAATCTCTGCTTCCCGGGTTCAAGCGATTCTCCTGCCTCAGCCTCCTGAGTATCTGGGATTACAGGCGTGCACCACCACATCCAGCTAATTTTTGTATTTTTAGTAGAGACGGGGTTTCACCATGTTGGTCAGGCTGGTCATAAACTCCTGACATCGTGATTCACCTGCCTTGGCCTCCCAAAGTGCTGGGATTACACGTGTGAGCCACCGTGCCCAGCCACTTCCAATCTTTACCTCTCCCTGTGTCTGTGCCTTTTATCATATGACTGTAAGGGTCCTCCCACTCAAGGCCATATGATTCTGAGTTTGGCTGTGTGACTTGTTTGGCTGATGGGATGTGAGCAGTTAATAAGACAGTTTGGAAAAACTACTTGAATATTTCTGGTTGTATTCTTGTGCTTCTTCTATTGAGAATATGACTGGGCTAGCCTTTTGGAGGATGAGAGATGTGTAGAGGACAGACAGCCCCAATAATACCAGCCAAAGATAGTTGAGATCAGCTAACAGCCAGCTGACCCCTAGATATTTGAGCAAGCTGAGCAAAGTACAGAATAACAGCCTTATATACAGTCCAGACTATGTCACTGACCCACAGGCTTATTGCTTTAATAAACACATGCTTTTTGCTTTATGCCATTGAGTTTTTGTGGTTAGATGTCAGATAGCTATTGTGTGGAAATCAATAACTGATAGCTCTTCTGTTCACATCATTAGACTGAGTTTTCTGAGAACAGGGATTATTTAAGAGTCATCCTTTTTCTTCCCCAATACCTAGCATATTGAAGGTATATTTGTTTGCTGAAAGAAAGATGGCCTTGATAAATAAGTGAATATTATACTCTAAAATTAGAGATTGCTCACAAAGTTGTTAAAATGTAGCTTTCATAGTACCTAAAGTGGTCTACAGATTCAATGCAAGCTCTGTCAAAATATCAATGACATTTTTCATAGAAATAGAAAAAAAATCATATGGAGCCACAAAAGACCTAGAATAGCTAAATCAGTCCTGAGCCAAAAGAACAAAGCTGGAGGCATCACACAACTTGATTTCAAATTATACTTCAAAGCTCTAGTAACCGAAACAACATGGCACCAGCATAAAAACAGACACACAAACCAATGGAACAGAACAGAAAACCCTAAAATGAATCTATATACTTACAGCCACTGTGTTTTCAACAAAGGCACTAAAGACATACACTGGGGAAAGGACAATCTCTTTAATAAATGATGCTGGGAAAACTGGATATCCATGTGCAGAGGAATGAAACGAGATTCCCATCTTTCACTATATACAAAAATCAACTCAAAATGGATTAAAGGCTTAAATGTAAGATCTGAAACTATGAAACTACTAGAAGAAAACATTGAGGAAACACTCAATGGTCTGGGCAAAGACTTTTTGGGTAAGATCTCAAAAGCAAAGACAACCAAAGCAAAAATAGACAAATAGAATTACATCAAGCTAAAAAGCTTCTGCACAGCAAATGGAACAGTCAACAAAATAAAGAGACAACCCACAGAATGGGAGAAAATATTTGTGAATTATCCATTTGACAAGGGATTAGTGACCAGAATATATAAGGAATTCAAACAACACAATAGAAAAAAAATAAAATAATCTCACTAATTTAAAAATGGGTAAAAGAGCTAAACAGACATTTCTCAAAAGAAGGCATACAAATGAACAAGTATATGAAAAAAATGCAAGTTTACAAATCATCAGAGAAATGCAATTCAAAACCATAGTGAGATATTATCTCACCCCAGTTAAGCCTTTATCCAAAAGACAGGCAATAACAAATGCTGGTGGATAAATGGGATGTGGATAAATGGGAACCCTCACATACTGTTGGTGAGAATGTAAATGAGGTATAGCTACTATGGAGAGCAGTAAGAAGGTTCCTCAAAAAACTAAAAATAGAACTACCATATGAACCAACAATTTCACTACCAGGTATAAATCCAAAATGAAGGAAATCAGTATATCAAAGAGACATCTGCACTTTCATGTTTATTGTAGTGCTATTCACAATAGCCAAAATATGTAGTCAACATAAAAGTCCACCAATGAGTAAATGGATAAAAAATATGTGGTATATATATACAATCACATATTATTCAGCCATAAAAAGAATTAAATCCTATCATTTACAGGAACATGGGTGGAACTGGAGGTCATTAAGTTAAGTGAAATAAGTCAGGCACAGAAAAGATAAATGTCACATGTTCTTATGCCTATATGGGTGTTAAAAAAGTGGATTTCATGGAGGTAGAGAATAGAATGGGTAGTTACCAGAGACTGGGATGGAAAAGAGAATAGGGGAATAAAGAGAAGTTGGTTAATGGGTATAAAAATGCAGTGAGAAGGAATAAGTTCTAGTATTTGATAATATAGTAGGAAAATGATAGTTAATAATTTATTGTATATGTCAAAATAGATAGAAAAGAAGAATTGTATCATCTCAACAAAAAGAAAAGATAAATATTCAAAGTGATGGATATCCCAATTACTCTGATTTGATCATTACACATTGTATACATGTGTTAAAATACCACATGAAATCCCCAAATATGTGCAATTATTATATGTCAGTAAAATAAAGTGCAAACATATTGGGCTTTGAAATATACAATACAAATTTGTTATGGTTATGGTTCATTTATTTTCCTAACGTTTTCTTAGGCTAACGTTTATGTTTTTATACATTATATCAAAACTAGAAGAAGAGTTGACATCCAGGAAGTAAAGAAGCAAGAAAAAACAAGTTGGGGATGAAATGAAAATGTGACTGCTAATCAGTAGCTGACTGTATGAAACAAATAATCCATTGATCTCAGTTGTTCTGCCTTTTGTGCTGTTATCAACCATGATCTGTAAAAAAATATTTCCAGCCACTGTTTTCTGCCTCGCTAGATTAGCTATTGTCTGACACTGAAATAGTTTAGTTTATTATTAGGGTAAACCTAAATATTTTATATGTTTGTTTGTATACATTTTGTTCTTTTTTTCTTCTGAGACAGAGTTTCCCTCCATCATCCAGACTGAAGTGCAGTGATGTGACCATACTTCACTGCAGCCCTGACCGTGTAGGCTCAAGCAGTCCTCCTACCACAGCCTCCCTAGTAGTTGTGATCACAGGTGTGCACCACCACGCCGGGCTAATTTTTGTAGAGAAAGAGTCTCACTGTATTGCCCAGGCAGGTGTTGAACTCCTGGGCTCAAGCAATTCTCTCATCTTGGCCTCTCAAAGTGTTGGTATTACTGGCGCGAGCCACTGCGCCTGGACTTATTTGTATATATTTGAGAAAGGACAGAGTTCCCAACTAAAGAAGCAGAATCAAGTTTTTTAATGTTTGTCTGCTAGTGTCCTAGTGATAAGATAGTCCCAAATGTTGAAAGTTGGGTTTTAAGAATGATTGATCAGTTTTCGATAGAACTGGAAACATAAAAAGAGTGTTAAGTTGACAGAGCACTCTGGGTAGGAGTCAGTTTTGAAGAAGGGGTGAGCACAGTAAACTGAGACTCTAGAATTCCTTGCAGCGTGAGGTTTCCTCTGGGTCACGCAGCCTTCTTTGAGCTCTCATGTACTGCATTCGATGAATGATATGTCCATTTTGAATATGCTATAAAAACATAGATACTATAGATTTCGGGAATATAATCAATATGGATCTATCTCTTCAGGCAAATTCCTCTTAATTTCCATCTGGAGAACCATGAATAAACATTGTAAAATTAAGACACTTTTCAAGTCTTTTAGAGGAAGGTAAGGAAAAAGAAGGCAAAGCCACGTTTGATAAGGTGTTGGGAAATATGAATTAAGAAATTTGCCTAATAATAGTTTCTTACCTGCCAGATGTCATGCTGGCTTGAAATGTTCTGAACTGATAAGTTGAACTTTTCAATCTAGTTATTGTTTTAAATGTTAATAAGAAGAGGAAGTGCTGGTCCACCAAGGTCTTCATTGGGGTCTTTGTAAGTGATTACTCGCTGTCTAATAGACAGTACATCACATGTTGGTTGGCATTTTTTCAATTTGTCTTTTTTTTTTCACTCCTAGGTCATTTTATAGTGAGATTGTGCCCTATCCATGAACCTATTTGCCAGACCCATCAAGAGAATTCTGTGATTCTTATGAAAAAGCTAAGTTTATTTGAAAGTTTTAGTAGAACACATTGAAAATAGTCATCACTTATTGTGTTCAGAGCCAGTTCAAACTGTTGATTTTATTTCTTAAGCTAGATAGCTATCAAATACAAAGTCAGCCTTCTGGGAAGAAACCTGTTTGTCATGAAATCAGCATGAATTTTAGGTTGAGACAGATCTGCATTTCAATCTTTGCTTGGCTATTTACTAATTTTGCAATTATGGGTGGTTCTATGGCCTAACTGAGCTTCAGTTTCCTTATTTGTGAAATTGGGTTAATATAAGTATTATGGATTAGCACAAATGAAGTATATGTAGCAAGCATTCAAAACACATTACAATTCCTTGCTTGTTCCTTAGCCTTTTTGGTTTCTTCATGTTTAACCCATGTAAACTAAAGTAAATCCAATAAACCATCCCTGATTTTGGGTGAAGAAATGAAACCCCAGAGCCCAGAATTAGTATAGATCTGGTGGTATAACTCTCTGCTGAGCTATACCATCTGCATCCCTTAATTACACTTCAGGGTTCTGACTACTAAAGTGCTGGGATTATGTTAAATTCAGTTGGTGAGGATGAAACATAGAGCTGTGAGCTCATTAGTAATCTCAGTCAAGCCTTCCACATCATTGTTTTTGCCTTTTTAGGCTCAAGAGGTTAATTACATTTTTTAAAAAATTATTTTTCAAGTGCTTGAGGATTACAGTTGAACTGGATATATAGTCTGCTCCACTTTTGACCCTAAAAAACTGTAAAATGCAGAAAAGTAACATAGTGATCTTATCCTAACTCAGAGAAATTTTCTAAAACACACACATATACTTTAGTTATTTACACTGGGAAAAACAATTCTAAATTCAATCCTGGATAAGTATTTCTAAATGCAAACTTTATGACCCAATTCTATTTCTACTGAACAGTGAGCTCCAGAGAAAGTGTTCAGGGATATGATAAAATCCGTATGATTTGAAGGAGAAAATATGCCCATAGTGAAAGACATGGGAAGAAGTTCTCACGAATGGGAGAGAAATGGATTCTTTTCTTATCAAATTTTGTAGGATGAGATGCAGATCTAATTTCTAGCTATTGCAGATCATGAGACTGAAAAATTCATAGGATGCTTTACTTTCTCCTCTTTCTTTCCCTACCTGGTAAACTGTTGACCTGGGGTCTGGGAAGCCATCTCTGTGTTGAGCCCCCAACCTGCTCTCCATGAAGTTCCAAGAAGGTAACCTGATTGCCTTGCTCTTACACCTCTGTTTATACAGTGCCATTAGACATGTGAGAAGGACTGTGACACTGGAACCTGAATGAAGACAGGAGAAGTCTGTAGAGGACTGATGGTCCTCTACAATTTGAATGGTCCTCTTCAATTTGAATGGTATGTTCACCATTCAAATTGCAAGAAAACCAATAAGAGGTCAGTAAAGTGCATTCAGAGCGAAAGATGGGACTCTTGAGGTACAATTCTTTTCTACAATGGGCATAGGTATGTTAGGGTGAATGAACTTTTAACTCTGGTCGAAACTGATTCCTCCTGCCAAATTCTCCTGGTTTGAAGCAAGGGAGCCTCAGGGAAAAGATTTAGGACTGAAAAAGAAGCCCTCATCTGCCATTTTCTTCTCTCTGTTTTTATAGTTATGTCACATTAACTTTAATGAGGCCAAATGTCTATCAAGCTTTAGAACTATATGAGAAATTTTAAGGAGAGTGATTATAGATTCAATTCAGAAAAGATACTCTGAATAGTCAGTTAAATCTTTTTTGCTTCTTATTAAGGCTGACTTTTTAAAAATAGGAGCTTTTTACATTTTGTGTTATATGACATAACCTAAAAAAAAATGTAGAAAATCCTGTGATAAAATTTTAAAGTGAAGTGTTTTGAGAGGTAAAAAGAATATGATGTGAGAAATCTTTTGACAGAAAGATGACAAGCAGGTAGAAAGAAAAGACTCATGTGCAGTAGTTGAAGAAAAAAAAAAATTACCCCCCAAAAAGGTACATCGTGTAACAATGGCCTGGGATGAGTAATTTTCTTTTTATTTCATAGGTAAAAACTGTTTAATGACTTCAACATTTATCCATTAATTTTTTTTGTTTGAAGTATAATTTAAAACTCTATATCCTTTGAAAGTTAAGGCAGGTATTTATTTCAAAATGAAAAAGGATTGCAGATTTTCAACCACACAAGTCATAATATAGAAGAGATGTATAGTCACAGACTTTCTGGGGAAACATTTTCGTGCCATGACTCCTCTTGATGAAAGCTTGTAATGACGACTAACCTCTATTCCTGCTAGAGACAGAAAGCATTTCAGAACAAATGTAAAATTTCTTCCCAGGTAAATGCAACCAGTTCTGTAATTTAATTCTATTCTAAGCCAATGTCTGGAATTTCAGACGGAAGGTGAGAAAAACCTTCATGATGTTCAGTAAATTAGTTTTAAGATTTGCCTGTGGGGGATGAAAAACACATTCCCCTGAGGAAGCTTTAGATTACTTTTCTTACTGCCTGAGTTGGCTGAGTTGGTGACAATAGAGAATGGTGTAGGGAGGAGCAAGGCGGTTTCAACTGTTCATCGTCAGGTCTAATATGATGTCAGGATTGTGTATTTAAAAAAATTATCCACAAAGAAAATATTTATGCCTCAGTCATGATATTTTCATCAAATTACATTATTCCAAATTTCAAGTGTTGAGTTTTGCAAAAATACCTAGCCTTGTTTCATAATCCCAGGCAGTGTGCAAACTCAATGGCTGTTCAAAAGTTACGAGCAGACAGGGAATTCAAATTCAGAGACTCTGGTCTTCTAATCTACACTGGATCAAAACACTTCTCTCTGATGATAAAATAGAGTCTGGAATATGGGCAAAGGAGTTTGTATTTAAAACACGCTCAGAATTCCCAAAGTCTTAGAGGTTGATTGAATACCCAGTTCACTATGTGGTGATAATTTAGTGCCTTGAGAGCTATAAATTATCCTAAAATAATGACAAAACTGAATGGCACCAGGTTCTTCTAAAATTTATCATGTTGTATCATTTAATCAACAGTCATAGTAACCACTACCACTACCACTGGTCACTTACCAACTACTGGGCAATCTAATCATGCTCAATTTCTTTACGTGATCTGAAATGAGTCAATAGCAACACAGAGATTTTTAGGAATTTGCCCAAAGTCATGCAGGGGAGTCAGTATTGAACACAGGTCTCTATCTTTTCAAAATCTCATGATGTTTCACTACATCGCATTGCCCTCCAAACTGAGAGGGAGCATAAAGTAAAGCTTAGCTATTCCAAACACTCCAAATGATAGCAACTTGAAGTTTATTTTTCTTTCTTGTTGCAGGCCAGGTTTAATTGCCAGGACCTGTATGGCAGCTCCATGGTACTGGGGACACAGGCTCTGCCATCACTAGGGTACGAAGTCTTTGTCCATATACTTTAAGAGAGTTTATCTCCAGGTCTGCCCCCAGTCTGTGGAAAGTGGGAAAGAAATTGAGGAATGGAGGGCATACTGCTTCTCTTTATGAGTATGAATTGCTTTTGATATGAATTGACTTAAACTTACCCATAGGTAAGTTTTTATTCTTATCATTTACCCATAGGGTCATGCCTACTTGCAAAGAAAGGTGGGAAATGAGGTTTTTATTCTGAATAGCCATGAGACTACATAAAACCGGGAGGTTCTACTATAATGGAAAAAGGAAAGCACAGTTGTTGGAAGTAAATTAGGGATTGTCACAGGGACTTTTTGTATAATGGAGTCTACCTGCCTCATTTTAGTGGGGATAAGTTCCAGAGAGATGGTATATGCTAACCAAAGTGACACAGAATTTCATGGTATAGCAAGTTCTAGAAACCAGTTCTCCTGACCTCCAGGCCTCTGTTTTATCTACTATATCACATTGGCTGTAAAACTTCACTGCTGCTGGTGAAAAAAGAATGCTGACCACATTGGACAGGTGTCCCTAAATTATGTTTACTAACACATAAAACATTCTCAATGAATCCCAAAGATGTTTTGTGCTCTTCTTCAATGAGTTAATTTGAAAAATACAAAAATATCTGTACATATGTGTGTTGCTTAGAATGATTTTGTTTTTGAAGAGATTTTAAAAAGCATTTCTCTATAGCTGTAGAAATATAATATGGAGGAATTTAGTGGAATTTTGTAATGGACAGAGAGAATAAGTTCTGAAATTTATTACACTGTGCATTTCACTTGTATTGCCTGACAGATCACTGAAATTTAATTTTAATTAAAAATACGGTGCATCATAGCCTAATAATCTATAGCCTCATACTGTCATGCTTTTTTTGGAAAGCAATAGAAAATTGAAATCATTCCTGGGTAATGAAAATGTTTATGTTCTCAGTCCACAGGCCAAATCACAATTTAATTCTGATTCTTGAAATGCCCATGCTTTGTGAGCACACTGATTAAAAAGAAATTTTGAATTTATTGTGACATATGATCAGCTTAGTGCAAAGCTGGCCCCTAAAAGGAATGGTTGAATAGACTGTGGATTGTGCAGGCATAGTAAGCAAAAACGAAAACTGAAGTAGGACACAGGACTAACTCTACCAACTCCTACTAATAATGATACTTTCTGCAGACACAGTGCTTTATGCTTTATAAAGTGCTTTCTTGTATGAGATAAAAAATTTCATATGAAAAGCATCCAATGAGAGAGGAGGGAGGAGTAATAATTATCCTTTTGAAGGTAAGGAAATCAGTTATGTTATTATGAAATATGTTGATTATATTAAAAGAAAGTGTCATGTTTCACTATAAGTTTAGTGTTTGCTGTTTTAGGAATGGGTGTTTTGCATATACAAATGTGTCTTTCTGGAATGGATGTGCAGGTAGCAAATTCAGAGTCATCCCATGTCTACGTCAATAGGAAACAATATCTAGTCTAGTGGCTGAATGCTTTACATAGCTAGATGTTTGGTTTTCTATGTGAGGTCCAACTTTTTTCATATGAGAATTTTTGAGAATTTTAATTCTGGGAGGCCAGAGTATCTTTTCTTTTTTTTGTTCTTTCTTTCTGTCAGCACCTTTTACCATGTCCAGAGCCCCTAATGTCCTGCTGTTTCTTGTTGTAGTACCTTGTGTCTACATTCTTCATCATTGCTCCATTTTATGCTTGGTTTAAGAATTCTATTTTGTCATCCTATCTCCTCTTAGAAAGCTTGCCTATGGTCAGGAGATGTAGATGTACATTCAGATAGCAACATGTAGACAAAGACACAGGGGCAGACATACACAATTAGATGCTTGATTGACTGATTCTTTTTACTGGAAGGCCATAGTCATGTGGTTAATACAAGATTTTTCCTTTGTGATAGAGTACAGAAAGGGAAATTTGTCCTTTTCCCTTGAGTCTATTTATTTTGATGTCTCTAGAAGTCAGACTTAGGCAGATGCATAGAGCTGACCAAATTCTATTTTAAACATTCTAAGGAGTAATTTGCTAATACTTTCGCTTCTCAGAGACTGGTACTGACACTAACATTTTATCGCTAGTATTTTTGCAAGTTGAACACTTACATAAACTTTGGCTTTGCTTAAGATTGTTTTGATCTTCTTTGGCATGATATCTCAAGACTCTCTAAGCTTAATTTGCTCTCAGACTAAAAGGCTCAAGCAGTAAGACTTCAATTTTTGGTTATAGACTTGGACCACATCAGTAGCTTTCTTTGTTCTCTATTCACCCTTTTCTACACCCTCACATCTTTTAAAACAGGGATTAGATAAGAAAATATTTTTTGTTTCGTCTCTGTAACTTCTGTGGTACAGAATATAATAGGTTATACCCTAGCTGTAGGGTTGTCAGTTGGCTGAAATTCAGTTTTTAGGGAAGGTCCTTAATCTCTTCAAACTCAGAGAATCTAACTGGTCATTTTCTTGTTTTCCTAGTCAAGGTGCCTGATGCCATGAAAGTACCCAATGATTTGCTGGTGACTTCACATATCCACCCTTGAGATAGCAGTCTGTTTTCTGCTCTCTGCTTTTCCGTAGGACAAGCTTGAATATCCAATCTTGGCTGATAAGGAGGCATCCTAGGCAACAGATGGGTTTTTGGAATGGTCACTTCCAGTAAGATTTTCATGATGGAAATTTTTCATTGTATACCCATAGACTAAAGATCTTAGGGTAACTAGAAACTTTGGCCTTCTCCTTCAGTTTACCCAATAAATAAGACTGACTATAAACTCAAGTCACAGACTAAGAATGAGAATAATATTTCAGAATTAGGTTGCTTAAATTTTGTACATCTAAGTAACTATATCTGAATATTTTAAAATGTATTTGTTTTTTCTGAAGATTCAATTTGTTGGCTTTGTTCTGAACTTGCCAGAGAAAGGACAACTCTTATTTCAAGTTATTCAAGTTCAGTGAATGTACATTGCTTTCATACGCTGTGAAATGAGAGAAAGAGATTGTGGTTCGAAGTTTCTTACTTTGTAGTTAGCTATTTTAAGATTTTTTTCTATATTGTAAATACAGAGATTTTAAGGAATTTAGAAAGGTAAATATTTTATTGTTTTGGTAAATGTATGGGTAGAGAGTGGAAAATCTCCTACAGTGATTGCATATCACTTTAAATTTAGCTCAATGATTTCTTCCCTTTATTCCCCAGGACCTGTCCTATCTGATCAGTTAGTCTATTAGACATTTCTCCAGACACTTTGCAAAGTGTGATCTAACAGCGGTACACTATTTACTTCTAATGATTCTAATTAAGCTTGTGAAAAAGCCAAGATTGAAAATTAGGAAACTTGTCTTAAAATCTCATTTTGGGGAAACCACTTAATTTATCTCAATGTTTGTTTCTTTATCTATAAATTAAGGGGCTTGCATATAAATGTCATAAGCCACATTCTTTTTCTCAAACTATGGATGGTGAAAGCTGCATTGGGGATGTGATGTATGTCTTACTATCTGCATTTAAAAGAAAGAGACAGAATGATTTTGTGTACCAGAGAAACCTCAGCCTTGAGTCCCTGAAACAATAGTTCTGAAACTTCAGTCTACCCAAGAATCTATTCTCTGGGGAACTTATTAAAAATTACATACTCCTGGGACTCACTACAGAGATTTTTGATTCAGAAAGTTTGGTGTGAGGTTTAGTAATCTGTCTATTCAGCAAGTGCCCCGACGGGTCTGATACAGTGGATCCTGGGACCACCCTTTAGGAACCACTGCCTTGAAAGCTATGTGGCTGTGGGTGGTACAGTACAAGCACTCACAAGCTGCCAGTTAGTAAGAGCTAATGTTTTCCTGCAAGTTTCCTGAAGCTCAGCAGATTTTAAGCTTAGTTAATAATTGACTGCATTTCAGCTGGAAGTGCTTTGGATGAAGTTTAGCTCTAGGTAGAGGATATGGCCTGAAGGGCTAAGTTGTAACCTCCAGTTCTGGTTAATGGTGAGTGCTCTGGTGATTCCTTCTAGAAGCCTGGCTTGGTCACTTCTTAGTAGGTGATGTGAGGTAAGCCATCTTCCCTTGGAAGCCTCTGTTTCTTCTAAGATGGGGGTGCCTTAATGCATTTTTCATAGTCTTAATATGATGAATACATATGATAATGCATACAAGGTGGTTAGCAGAGTGCCTTGGATGTAGCAATGCTGAATTAATGTTAGTATCATTGTTGAAAGCAACAGGTGAGACACATTTGACTCAGCAATCAATTTTTAGTACAAGGTGCCTTTACATTTTCAATTAATTCTTCAAGCATTTATTAACTATTTGTTTGCCATGATCTAAGCACACTGATATGCTGGGGTTGGGTTACATGAAAAGAAGAGGTAAAACAAAGATGAGTAGTTTTCTCTGACCTCAACAGGATGTGCAGGCTAGTTGTGGCAGGCAGACATCAACTAAGATATGGGCATAGAAACTGTGGGAAGAGGAGGCAGGAATTCAGCATGGCTTAATCCTGGAAGCATCTTTCCTCACTTACAAACTAAGACTGATGAATCCTCTTAGGTCTCAATAGACCTTGGTCCAGGGTTACAAGGAGGGACTGCTGGAGAGCTTTCGGGAGTTTACCTACCAATTTCCAAATGACAATGTGTATCACCATCTATTATGGTTTTCCCTGTCAAATGGTTAGATAGCCCACAACATATTTTTAAAATAAAATAAAATCGAGGAATGATTTTTCTCTTTTTATTTACTTAAGAATTATTAAGCAAAATTTTGAATGATCAATGAGAATGAAAAAGCGAAACAAATTCTTTATAAAAGGGGGTAGTATTATATGTTTTCCTAACCAGTGTGAGCAAAGTGGATCTCTTTGAATTTGACTGTGCCATCTTACTGAGCTCTTGCCGACAGGTCTTCCTAATGAAGGACGCTTCCTTTGGCAGACTGCTCAATACCTTTGTAAAACATATAGGAATCATTACCTGGGTTAGAGACACAGACTACATAGATAATTTTTCCTGAAAGAAATAACCTCCTCCCCATGTCTTTCAAAAGTCACTGATGAAGGGAAAAAATTAAAATAAGGTGAACTAGATCTGGGTTTTATGATGCCTACAAAAATCTGCAACCCAGAGATAAAGACTTCACCTTTCTTTTTGGGTAAATACACAGCACTGCCTAAAGAGTAGACACAATTACTTCAGTGAGAAACAGAGGTCCTCAGAGGAAAAAGAGGGGAATCAGCACTATTGCTATTTCCTGTCCACTCTGCAGCTCCTGCCTGCTTCATTAGCAATGGGCAACATAGTACTTCTAATTAAGAAGTCATTTAAAATAATTTGCAAAGAGCAGGGACATGTCAAGTGTGGAAAGTTCCTCATAGAGGACCACTTCAGGGCTAATGATGATGAGACTGACAGCAGTTGGGGACCTCAGATTCTTATGCTGGCAGCTCGAAAGAGCACCTGATTAGCACCTGTGCTTCTGTTAAAAATAAAATAAGGGAACCAATTTGTGGTCCTGGGCCAGGTAATTTTTAGTGGCAAAAAGCCTTCATGTGCTCCAGGAATCCTACTATTCTAAATAAACTAATCAATAACAGGGGTAAATTCTATTAACAGGGAAATGAATACTTCAATGGAAATTGCAATGGTAAGTAGCTCAGAAAGCAAAGGAAGCTGCCAGATTCCCATACAGTCATTTAAACCAACAGCAGCAGACATTCTCTAAGACCAACTTGGATTTCTTTATTTTGGCTTGTGAGATAATTTACCCTGGCACATATAATGTGCTGTCTTTCATGGATATAGAAGGTGACAGTGACTGGTTCCTCAGTGTATCCTCATCAATGAAAGGACTTGTGAGTCAGACGGACCACTGTTCGAATTTTTAACTTGCCATTCACTAAATGAGTAACACTGACTTTAAAAAAGGCTTATGTAAGCCTCTGCTTTCTCATCTGCATGATGGAAACATTAGTGTTTATTTCACAGAGCTCTTGTGAGTATTGGTTATGATGTATGGTAGTTACTAAAAAAATGGGAACCATTATTATTCATATTTCAACACTGGAGATCCATTCACTCAAAAATGTTTTTGAGTGCTATTTATATTCTAAGCCCTGTGTTGTTTCTGGGTGACTTTGTCATAAACAGTTGAGCTACACTACATTGATTAATGGATACGTGTGAAAATGAAGATAGCTTTGTTGATTTTCAATATTTTGTCTAGGAAAATATTGATTTGTGAAACCAATGGAATTGATAATGCATGCAGGGCTTAAAACCTAGATGACAGGTTGATAGGTGGAGCAAACCGCCATGGCATGTGTATACCTATTTAACAAACCTGCGTGTTCAGCACATATATCCCAGAAATTAAAAATAAAAAATAAAAAACTTTCAAAATATGGCAGTTAACATGTTACATTATCCCAAATGGTTCTTGAAAGTGTAAGAAATAACTCTCTTTCTCAAACAATAAAGCTTTATTAACATTGAGCATATTCACCTGAATGTGCCATGGAAGCGTCCATGAGATTCTCCAAGATGAATTTTCAGATTGAGTTAGTCATGATCCTCTAGTTGAAATAATATAGTCTTCTACTTGGTTTTTTTTTTCTTTCTTTCTTTTTTTTTTTTAAACAAAAAGCTTGTTTGGATTTCTGTAATTTGTAATGTTTACTTTAAACTCAGACTCAAAACAGCCTACACCATCAGCGAAATTGTTATGGGCAGGAGCTCTACTCCGATTTTCATCTTAGTGGGAGGACTTCTGAAGCACGATGACCATGAACTAGATTAGAACATGAGGATTTTTATAACTTTTGACTCGTTACGACTTTTGTTAATTTTTCTGGCCAATTAGAAAACTTGGTTATATTCTGCTTTAATTTCTTCATTGATAATTGAGAGGGAGTGTCTTGTATGTACTAGGATTCACAGTACCTATGTTTTGATCTTACATAGATAAGACTCAGCAGTGGCTTTCAAACTTTAATTGCATCAGAATCACATGGAGGGCTAAAGACACAGATTTCTGAGCCTAGCCTCCAGTTTCTGATTCATTACATTGGGGTGAGGCTCAGGAATATGCATTTTGGATATGATTCCAGGTGATGCTGATGCTGCTGTTTTGAAGACTATACTATGAGAACCACTGGATAAGAGTAAGCTGGTCTAATTTTTGTCAGATGCCACAATGACACTATTAATAGCTAGTACTGGTATACTATTTGATAGCAAAATGCTTTTCCATACAGTTTCATTTTATCCTCACAGTACCCTGGGAGGTAGGCATTATTAGATCTGATTTATAGATGAGAACTGTACTGTAACTGTTTCTGTTTTTTCTCTCCACTTTGAGGCCAGATTCCACATCATATTCAGTTCTGTATCCTCAACACATAACAGGACATCTGGCAATAAACGTTTGTAGAATGAAGAGAAGGATTTGCCTTCGGTTATGGTGAAACTGGGCTTCTTGAAACTTGTTCTAGAGCTTTTTCTACTCTTGGGTATACAAATAGAAAAAAAACAAATTGGCTCTTATATTTGGGAAAAGGCACAAGTACTTTTTTCCATTTTATCCTGAAATTCTAGGTTTAAACATCTAGCCAGCCAAGGTGATTAAAATGTGTTTTAACTATACTGTTAGACACTAAAATACAACACATCAGTTGTATGTTATACATTTGTTCTTTTCTCTCTCTCTCTCTCTCTTTTTTTTTTGAGACAAAATCTCACTGTGTTGCCCAGGCTGGAGTGCAGTGGCACAATCTCAGCTCACTGAAACTTCTGCCTCCCAGGTTCAAGCCCTTCTCCTGCCTCAGCATCTCGAGTAGCTGGGATTACAGGTGCACGCCATCATGCTCGGCTAATTTTTGTGTTTTTAGTAGAGACGGGGTTTCACCATGTTGGCCAGGCTGGCCTCGGACTGCTGACTTCAGGTGATTTGCCCATCTGTCTCCCAAAGTGCTGGGATTACAGGCGTGAGCCACCGTGCTCGGTCCTTTTCTCTTTCATCATGACTGCTTTACCAAATACAGGCAATCTTCACTTTGCCAATCTTCACTTTGGTAGTTCAGGACAGTAAAAATGATTGTGCAAGATAAAATGGTAAGAAGTGATATTAATAATCAAAGAGAAAACTTACATGACAAAAACTTTCTTTTTGTCAGAACATTAAAGACTTACTGTTGGTTATAAATGTATGGGGAAATGAAAAATAATAATACCAATATTCACTTAATGTGTTGTAATTTACAACATTAGAAACATTGAGAATTAAAGTGTTTTACTTCTTTGTAAATAACTTTTTAATAGCTTGAATAGTGCTTGCCTTCTCCTTATTATATAACTTATGATATGGAATGAGCATCTTTTCCATGCCTTGGAAAATTTTCATACTCCTTTCTAAGTTTGGATAAGCTTTTAACATTTTATCCTTTGCACTTTCAGTGTCAGTGTTGTTTTATCCTTTGTACTTTCAGTGTTGTTATTTTAACGTGTGCTTTTTTGCTGGCATCACCTCCCCTGGGACACTGTCACCCTTTTCATCCCAATCACTTACCTCATTTGTGTTGATAAATTTGCCCTAGTAAGTTTCTTCTGCTGCATATCTAAGAGTCTCTTGAATGGCTGCAGTGTCAACATTTCCATGGTCAGCTAGGTTTTTTTCTATATCTCTTTGGAATCTGGGTATAAATTTCACAGCGGTATCTTTGTCTGAGCTACAACTTCACCAGATAGCTTAACATTAATCAATTTAAGAAGATTCATGAAATAATGAAGGTAGCATTTACTGGCAGTAAAAAGTGCTGCTTAATTCTTCTGAATTATAGTTTTCTTTCAAGTTTCTCTCTTTCATAATTATAGTTTCCTTTCACCTCATCGTTTTGGCCTCAATGCTAGCCACACTGATTAGGATTTCTTTTTGATTGCAGTCTTCAATCCAAAATATAAGTAAATGCTCCATTTCAACAATAAGTGACTTTCTATTCATTGTGCAATTTCAACTAAAAAATGTTGGAGCAACTTGACTTTGTTTTTCTATTCACTGGACTTTTTCATTACGGGTCATACCATACCACATCATCTTTCAGGCCTAGGCTTGTCCTGTCTTCACCAACATTTTCAAATCTAGCATATAATTTTACTTCACTTTTTGTATTTTTGTTGCACTTTAATCTTTGTTATTCAATTCTCTCTTTTGATTATCAGGTTTTATAAAATGTCCTGTGGGTTTATCACTTGTAGACAAGGAGACAACATAACTACACGCTTTCCTGTCTGTGTGTGAAATGAATAACAGATGGTGCTCGATGAATAACTGACAGACTGTGAAAGAATTGGTATAGTCAGTCATCTATCACGATGTGCATTGGGTTTTATGTAGTGTTTGTGGACTGAAGAGTTAGCAGTGAAATTTGTACTTTATATAATTACTGTACTCACAGGTAATATGCTGTGTTTAAAATTTGAACCATGTTATTGGGATATGGGTATTATTTAGCCAAACCATAGTAAATAAGTTTCCTGCATATTAGAAATATGCAACGTGAGGACCACGTATAATGAGAAAAAAATTATCTTCATGTCAGAATAAAAATATTTGCATAGTTTCAAAGCCATCCACTTTCAAAATAGTGTCCAAAAATATCTTCTAAGTTGTTTAAAGAAACAACTTTCTTTTGCCTCCAGATGGACTGATTAAATTAAGAAAACCAGGGATACATATTTCAATATGATTAAAATATATGTATATATATAGAAAGAGAGAGAGACATCCGTAAACTTTTAAAAAAAAAATTCAGTGCAACTTAAATCAACCTGTAGAGATGAAAGTTTAAAAGCTGGGTGAAATATGCAAGAACTATGTTAAGATTTCATTATTTAAGTTTTCTGCTAATCTTCTTATGATGTCTCTTCCTTCTGAGTATTTCAATGGTATAAATAAAAAGAACAAGGTTCTCAGCCAGACTAGGTGAGTTAGTTTCTCTAATGGAATTTAGGGAATTTGACCTGTTCTAAAAGATCATTTTTCTAAGTTCCTGATTTTTTCCTTTTTTCTATGCTAAGATTTTATTCACTGTGCTACGCATTGCTGTGATGGAATAGTTGGAAAGTTTTTTAGGCATTTATTCATTCATTCACTGTCTAGAACAGTGCTTGGCACAAAATTGGCATTCCATAAACATGTATTTTATTGAACTCCTACTGGGCTCTGGGAAAGCTAAGATAATATAGACACTGTCCTTGTGGGCACAGAATAGGGCTCTCTGTACCACAACCTTCTGCTGAATCTCCAGTATTGTCCAATGACAATATTAATAGAATTTGTAATTTATCCAGTGCGTGCAAAGTACCAGAAACTCAATTAGACCTTTGCTGAAATTATTGCTGTAGCTATTTGAAACCAAGGTTGAAGATGGAGGTTCCTCTTTCAAGGTGGCTTGCTTACATTTCTGTCAAGGTTTGCTGGCTATTGGATAGGGGCCTCTGCTTCTCTCCACTAGGCCTCTCTACGGGCTACTTGAGTATCTTTACAATATGGCTGGCTACCCCAGAGAGACTGATCCAAGAAGTCATGATAGAAGCTTCAGTGCTCATTGTGCCTCATCTTGAAAGTCACACATTATCACTTCCTCAGTATTCTATGGATCATAAAAGGATAGCCGTGATTCCATGGAGAAAGGCACCTCACAAGGGTTTGAATACTAGGAGGTATTTTATTTACGAGACACAAATTATTTTCATATTATTTTGCAGATGAGCAAACTGAGGCATGGCTAGTGAGTGGCAGAGCTGAGATTTGTACAAAGGCATTCTGGTTCCAGAGTTTATGATCTTTAGCATTATGTTATTGGATAAATATACTTTAATATTGACTATCATTATTAGATGCTGTTTCCATATGTTCTGGGTGTTTATGAACTCTTTATTCTGTTTTATCGGTCTATTTGTCATCCCTGTAACAGCAGTACCACATTGTTTTTATTACTATGGCTTTATATTAAGTTTTTCTGTCTAAAACAATTCCTCCACTTCATTCTTCTTCATGACATTCAGAGCTATTCTTCAATCTTTATACTTTTATGTACCTTTTATGACAGTCTGTCATATTTCATGAAGAACTCTGTTTCAATTAGAATCATATAGAACCTAAAGATCAATTTGGGAAAAGCTGCTGTCTTCAAGATATTGTGTCTTCCTTTTTTCAACTAGTAGATTCTTGGATAAGGTATATATTTCCACTGACCTGCTCTATCTTTTTACAGATCTAGGTCATGTCTATTTGTCACTCAGGATATTACGAGGCTACTTTAGCATTTTTTTGGTGGCAGTTACTCAATATAGGAAGAAACATTTTTTCACTTTAGTTCTTTGCTTATCCTAGTTTCACAACTTGGAAAGAAGTGCTGCTCTGTTTGTACTTTGGCACACAGTAGTCAGTAGTTCCTGGAAAATTTCTATCATTCTTGTTTTCTATTTGTTACAGCCCTTTACATCCTCCAAATACCCTGAGATGACCTCAACTTTCTGCTTATTGTGTCTACCAATCCCAGTGCTTTTTTTCATTTCTTTAGATTATTAGGGCTGCTAAATGTGTTTTGTCAGGTGTTAAATGTGTTTTGTCAAATGTGCCCAGAGGAAGAGTTGGGCAGAGAGGACAGAAGATGAGAAGATATATGAGAATGGCTAGATACATGGGTGAAGATGTAGCAGAAACTATTTGGCTGATGGGCTCCAAGCCAGTGACTGCTAATAGGTTCATTTGCGTGCACAGCCTGAATGTCTTCTATCATGGAGGGCTCATACCTACCATACTTCCCTGTCCTCATCGCATGCCTCTTTAGTCTCCTAAGGTGCCTGGTAACCCATGGAGAAATAAGACTTAATGACTATGCATCTGCATTGCAATATGAATGCACATCTCTTTTTATTTCATTCTGTGTATATGATCTAACATTCTTAATCTGTTGACTAAATGTGACCAGTGCAATTTTTTATTTATTATAAGAACTAATAAATAAGAAATCCCACTTCTGGGGAGGAGAGTAAATCTTTAAGGTTACATTAATGCTGTAGGCTCTTAGGTATCACATAGATCTCTGTAGGTGGTTATTTAGTTAATGGCACCTCAGCAAACTGAAAGAAATGGTTTAACTCTAGCAAAAACATTCTGAACCCTGAAATCTATCTCATTATTTATCATCTGTAGAAAGTCCCCAGTGAAAGGGAGTTGTGCCCAGATAAGGCTAGGGTATTTTGATCTTAATTATGCTAGGGCTCTGATCTTAACAAGGGTGTTTACAAATATATATTAATAGTGAAATCCAAATAACCTAGGAGAGTTCTGTGGAGTTCCAGCAGCACAATCATTGTGGGTACATTTTCTTGTGAAACTTTAATGCTGAAACTGGGAAAGACCCTGAGTACAGTGCTGACTGAAGTGGAAAATTTTCATGGTGTGAAGTGTACCCATTGCTATTCAATATTTACTGGCATAATAGAAGCACTAGGGAACAAATATTTCCTTGTATGTGTGAAACCTCATTTGGAGCCAAACTTTTTTTCAAATACTCCATTTGCAATCAAATTGTGGGCAGAAATGTAGCAAATCTCTAAAACAGCAAATCGTGTGTTTATCCTGGAGTATTTGCCAAGTTTTAATAGTTTCTTTCAAAAGCAATTCTTTTTACTTTTTCAGTTTCCTTCCCTTTGGTTTGGTTCATATTCTTAAGTGAAACCCTGTGAGACAGAAAAAGATGATGCAAATAAATGATTCCCTATTTAATGCTTCTGGTTAGAGAATTGGCATCAAAAGAAACTGAAACTTTAATGAAGCTTTTTAAACATGACATAAATTTGTGTTCAATTGTACTTTTCCCTCTTTTCCCTTTTAAAAGATAGTCCAAGAATAGAAGGTCTATTGGAGATAATCTTCAGTTTCGAATGTTTTACTTTTACTTTCCCTTTCCTTGGATTTAGAGATTTTTCTTCTGAGGGTCCTAATGAGACGAGCGAGTTAGGTATCTGGTGCTTCAGGAAATATGCCCTCTTATATGTAATGCAGACTAAAATGGGGGCTTATCTTTGTCTACTGGTCTGTGCATAGGCACCAGAGATTACCCTTAGAAACAAAGCACTCATCACATTAAGTTGAATACCACTGTGGGACATTAAGTACTGGGATGTGGTTAGCTACCCCCCTCCCCGCAGAAACTTATCCTCATTGCTTCCTTTCTCTCCTTAGGTAAGAGATTTTTCTATAGTTCATAGCTAGGATATATTTTATGTACCACATTCATATTATTTTCTTCCTTCCTCCCTCCATCCTTTACTTTCAAAAGGAGCAGAAAGAATAAGGCTGAGGGAAAAAGGGCCATGTGCATGATAGAAACACTGGTGGAGGGCTGATTTTGTGGGCAGTGAAAGATCTGCTGATGCTGGACGAGTCAGCTAATCCTAGGGCTCACTGTCTTCACACAGAGATTTAGAGTTTTAAATTAAGGTCCTTTCTATTCTTAAACTACTCAATATCTTAGATTATTCTAGACTTCTCTCAAATGTGCTTTTACAGCTGAGCTACCTCAAGCGTAGTCTGTGGACCTGCAGAATGGTCATCACGCTGGAGCTTGTTAGAAGGGTAGAATGTCAGCCCCACCCCAGATCTACAGAAACAGAATCTACATTTTAACAAGTTCTCTGGGTAATTCATGTGCCCATTCCAGTTTGAGAAGCTGTTCTATGGAAAGTCTGTGATTACCTTTTTTAAATGTTAAAAACACACAACAACCAACGAACCAATAAATCTGTCAAACAAAAGACCTCCTTAGAGATTCAACTCTCCTGAGGGCTCTTCCTTACTGGAGGATCTGTGGACCCGAAGTACCCTGCCCATAAGTATTCAGTATGTCCCACAACAGTTTGTTCTCTAAGCAGCCAGAGGCCATATTGAAAGCTGTTAGGTTAACTCTCCATTTACCACCTTGGGTGAATGCTTGCAAAGGCTGGTCTCATTTGTCCTTCTTGAAGCCCCACCAAGTACACAGTGCCAGGTTCACGTTAATCATGTCTTCTCTTTATGGCACATTCACATTTTCAAAGCATTTTTATACCTTCTGTTTTTCACAGTAGCCCAGAGCAGGCATCGTTGCCCCTACCTTAAGAGTAATGTCTGAGGCTCAGAGAAGCTAAATAATTGACTGTCATCCCAAGGTCTCCGCCTCGAAGTCCAAGGCTCCTCCCACCTCCGGGTGGCTGCGCCTTTTGCAGAGAGCACAGACTTTCCATTACGACCCATTTTCCTTTCTGGGGCTTTCTACTCAGATAGGCAGATTTCGTGCCTCTTTTATACGATCTGAAACACAGAGAACATGAAGACCAATATTAGAACACAGGGCGCCTGGAAATTCCAGGCACCTGGGTTGCTTGCTGGGCCACATGCTTATCTGTAATATACTTATCTGTAATATACACCTGGGAACGGGAACCTCTGAGCGCTGTGAGATTCCTAGCTAGTGCCCCAGGAAACTTCCCAACCAGCTCAGCTAAACCGCGACACCTGACAGCCTCAGAGCTTGCGGTAAGGAAGCTGCTGGCCCTTTCCCTCTCTCAACTTGCTTTCCTTTTATCACCTTTCATCTAATAAGATACGATTCCCTCCCACGTGTGGTTCTTTCCCAAGCCCACATATTTTACTTGTTTTAAGAAGCTAAAATCAATATTTTGCTACCCGCTCCTCAGGCTGTGAATACGTTTTATTTCCAGCTCTTCCTTCCATATAGGATTCTGTAGGGGGTCTAAATTTTTTTTTGCATCAAGAGGAGGTGCATGCAGAGCTGTCTCCTAATCTTATGTATGCAGGGCCATGGCTGAGATTCAGTTCTATTCTTTAGAACCACATGCAGTGTTTGCTGGGCGGAACAGCTGGAAATTAGTCAATTAAAGTGTCTTCTTGGCAAGATGTTGAAACGTGAACCATTAGCAGGTTTGCTGATCTTTTGACCCACACCCCCTCTACAAGCTGATTAGAAGGCTATTTTTAGTTGGCTTTGCCTTCATTTAGGCATATATTTTATGCTTCCTAAATTATAATAATTTGGCATGTCCAGCTAATGAATCTGTCAACATGTCAGAGCAGAGTTGAAGTAGGAAGGTTAGTTTAAGTTTTTTGTACCCATAAAAATCAACAGCAAGATTGTCTTTGAGTCAGTAAGAGAGCCAGTGGCTGCTGTGAAGAGTCTTCCCAAGGGAAAGCTTATGGAATTCCTGCTACACATCAGGACAGACTGTTGTAATCAGAAACACAGAAAGATCTTGAGGACATGATATTGTATTGAGATATTTTCTTTGACCCATAGAGTGCTCCTCTGAATGAAAAGTAGACCCTCTATGGCACATCAATCTTATTTTCCCTCAATACAGGAGTGGGAAAGGCAGGCAAATTCTACTGTTATGCTCATTGCCTGTATGGATTTGAGTTTTCACAATGTGTGAGCAATATAGCTTATTTACCTGACTTGAGGGACAAAATGTGTGCTCTGTACCCAGTGGGAATTTTGGAAATGTTGTCTGACTAATGATGTGGTTTGTTTCTGGGGCTGAGTTTGGAGAGGAGTTTTATTAGCAGGGGATGTGCTATCTAAAAATTATTGTAGGTGTTAATAAAAATTATTGTAGATGTTAATAAAAATTCCTGCTTTGGGATATCATTTGAAACAGGTATAGAAAAGTTTTTTTTAGAGACTCCATAGATGAACTTGTTTAAAATAGGTGCTATCAAGATTTTGGTGTCAGATGAACCAGTAAAACAGTGAGGTCTCCCTGCCTTTTTTCCCAGTCCAAGGACCATTATGTATAATGAGATGAGAGAAAATTTGTTATTCTTAGGCAGTATTTTCTTGAAAACCCCTGCCCTCCACCCCACTGGTCTCTAGATTTAACTAAGAGACTCTAGGTATATCAGAGCTGATGTTAACATTCTTTCGCAATGAAGGTAAAATCCAAAGTCCATAATATGGTTTACAAGGCCCAGGATTATCTGAGGTCTTCTTGCTTTGCTACCTACTCTAGTGTATTCTGCCCACTCTCTCATTCACTACTTTCTACACTGGTCTTTCAACTCCTCAAACCAGCCTTAGAACCTTTGAACTTGTTGGACAAAGGTAGGTTCAGGACAAGTATTATATCCTAGTGTACCACCTCATTAGCCATCCATCTTGTCTCTGTCCCTACTGTAGGAAAGAAATAATCTTGAAACATAAATGGATTATTTGTGCATTTCCCAGTGCCATCAGGATAAAGAACAAAATTCTTGGTCCTGCAGGCCTTGTGCAGGATGCGGTCTCTGCCATCTCTGCTGTCTGTTCTCATGTTCTCCTCATTGCTGTCTCTGCTCTGTTTTCCATAACCATCTCAGAACACTTAGGCCATCCTCTCTCCCACCAAAAAAACCTTTGCCTCAGGTGCTACTCTCATGGAACATTCTTCCTCACTCGTCCTTCAGAACTCAGCTCAATGACCACTTGCTCAGGGAAACCCAACATGACCTTTTGCCCTAAAACATTTTCTCTTTATTTGATTTCGTTTTCCTTTATCTCTGAGTACCTCCCATCATAACAGTCATACTGGTTGTATTTCAATATCAGCTCAATGTAGTGTGACTGTTTGGTTGATATATGTTTCTCTTGCTAGTTTATAAGCCCCATGAGGGCAGGGATCATGCATGCTTTTGTTTGCCATGATATACGCCATCCAGCATATGGCCTGGGACACATTAGCTACTCAATACAGATGTTTTGGATGAAGGAACAAAGGTCTACTATGCACCAGGCCCTGTATTAGATGCTGGTAATGAAACCTGAATACAACATGGCCGAATAAGCAGATTGTACTTGCTCCCTCGAGCTCATGGTCGCAGAGGAAGGCTGTAAGTTTTGGGTTGTTTTAGTTGAATGTGATGATTGCTGATGACTGAGGTGTGAACAAGGTGCTATAGGAGCTCTGAAAAGTTCTATCTCAGGTGCGCTGGTGGTTAGGGAGAAGGTGCTTGGGACAAGTTTTGAAGAACAAGGAGGATTTGATGAGGAAAGGGCCTAGGAAGGGGAGTGGCTGAGGTGGGTGAGGCACAGGACCCATAGAAAGAACTGCATAGGGATCCTGTGCAAATCAGGGCCCAGAGAGGGGACAACGTACCCTCTCCATATTGCTTAAGGGAAAATGCAAAGTAATTTCTAATAACAGAAAAACTTCAATCTGAATCTTAGATCTAGCATTGATCCATTAAATAATTCCTTAGGAGAAATCAGTACCTTTTTGGGAAAAGTAATTTTTTTTTTTTTCACTGAAAACTCTGGGGAGTGTTTGAACTTTAATCCAGTTTATTCTTGAGTGTTAGAAAATCATCCCTATGTATAGTATGTTTTCTGTTAAATAGTTAAAATTTCATTTTTGTTCAAAAATACACATTAATATTCAAGTAAACAATTCTATATTATTTTCATAATTAATTACCCCTCAATCCTACAAATAAGTGGAAGCAATTGGAAGCTGAATCAACATCTAGCCATTAAGCTTGGTCTGGATATACTGCAAAAAAGCAGGATCCACCATGTCTAGTTTTTAACTCTCAGGTCCTGACCTTAGCTTTGACATCATATATAATGTCAAGTAAACTACAGTTTTTCCTGTATTGGTGTTAGAGATTCAGAGAACTTGGCCCCTCCAACTGAGCATTCTGCATTGGTTAAAAACATAGACTCTGGGACCAGATTTCCAAGATTCAAAGCCTGGCTCCACTACTTAAGCAGTGAGAAGCAAGTTACTTAAACTTGCCTTAGTTTGTGTTTGTATTAAATGCCTTAGTTTGCATTATCTTTCAAGTGTGAGCAATAATATCACCACATGGGGTTGTGATGAGGGTTGTATAAGTTCGTATATATGAATTTCCTAGAGAAATTCATGTACTAGGTAAACTTTATAAATATCTCTAAGCCTAATATCAAAGGCTTTTGTCAAATTTTAAAGGTTGTGGATTTCTCCACAACTACAAATTAAAGGTGAAAATAAGTGTCATTTATATTTGTAATATTTGGATGGATTTTAGCTTAGGCAATCCTCTAAAAAGATTTACTGACGAAACTCCCAAGATTTGAGTTCAGGCAACTCAAGCATCATGGAATTGGGTGGCAGCTGAGAGAGCAGCAATTCTTCTTGAAAGGCAGAAAAGGAGTGGAGATTGTTGCGTCAGTCTTATGTATGTGTTGGTCATAACTGCAGGACTCCAGGTTGTGCACTGCCTGTATTTGCATGAGCATAACACATGCACATGGCGCACAATAGCGTGCCAAGCACCGCTGAGAACTCCAGATGATTAGGGCACAGTGCCTGACCTCACAGCTCATAATGTGGTGCTGGTGGTAGAGAGGGCAACTTAACACGTACATAAATAACAATCCTAAACCACATAGAGTGTGTTAGGTGCTAAACTGTACTTTACAGCAATTTGCTGAAGAGATTCATTCCAAGTAGTAGAATATGAGAAAGCTCTTTGAAAAGATAGCACTTGAGTTGGATTGTGAAGGAATGGTAAGATAGCAATAGGTGCTATGATGACAGCTGAGACACAAGCCTGGTAGCAGGGTGTTGATGAACAAATTCAGGGTAAATCAGACAACTAGACTGTAGGGTTGAATGAAGTTACAATCATTTGTATATGAGGAGGGTCTGCAATCCTTGTTTATGTTTATTCCTGGCACAGGAGTGTAAATTTAACTTGCATAATGAAATCTTGACTCATATATCTCCTTTTCCTTATCATCTGCCCCATTCTGTTTGTCCTTTCTCTCCCCTCAAGTTTATGCTTTTCTGGCATAAAGACTGATTGTAATTCTCCTCTAATAGGAGACAACTGGGAACTGAAAAGGAGGGACTAAAAGATTGTGTAATCAAAAGCAATAAAAAGATTCATTTGAATGGGTGTCTAGCTCAGAATTCCCAAAGTGTGCTCTTCTGCAAATGTGAAATAATATGTGCCTCCTTTAATGTGCTGGGCGATGTCCATTATCCTATCTGTCTTCCTTTATCACTTAGGTTCACTCCATGGGTAACCACTATTTTAAATCCATCTTTCTTTACTAGAACCATTTTCTCTTTAACTGGGACAAAGGAATCTAAGCTTATATAGCTTCCCGCGAACAGCATGAAAACCTTTTAAATTATACAGCATTGATCGATGTTCACCCCTTCCTCTAAATACAATACATACGCTATCCCTGGGGTTCACTTAATGCTTCCTTACTGATGATAAAACTGCTGCTTGGCACAGATGAGGGCCAAACACACTGCATCACTGCACACTCTTGTTCAGATTGCAGTCTAACCAGTGAAGCTGAAATGGAAAGTCTAAGCCCCCGATCCTTGCGGCACACAGCATATTAAATGTTGTGCTTGCTAATGTTTCTCCTTCTGAATGTGAAATACATTTGCTGCTGCCTCCAGATCCCAGTGTCCTAAGTGGTTGGGTGATTCTGAATTGTGTACCATGGACAGGCTGCAGAGGGCTCAGGGGAGAGGCTTTGAAAGGAAAAAATGATGTGAATGCTGAAATTTTCCACCTCCGGGAGAGTCTTTAACAAGAGAGCCTGCTTAGTTTTGGCTAGAATGAAGTTTCTGTTCTTTCACTTGCCCCTTTCTGAAAATAATCCTAGCAGCCAGATGGCAGCTGTTGTGCTGCTTGTACATAAAACTTTATGTGTGAGAAATTTGACAAGAAATGTTATTAAATGAGCACAAAGAACCTTACATTGGATTGCGGTGAGACAAGACAACAAAACAAAGCAGACTGAAGAAAATGATGTATTCTTCATCACAGATGATTCTGTGTACTTGTCTTGACCACTTCCAGTAGCATCTTCACATGCAACAGTATAGTGGCTTGTAACTTGGAAAATGCTTTTCACCTGCTGTATCTTGTTGGAGCCCTGCAGCCATGTCATGGAGAGAGGAAAGGGAAAGACATTATTCTTATGGAACTTCTGGAGAAACTGAGGCACAGAAAAAACCTAAGTGATAAAGGAAGACAGATAGGATAATGGACATCACCCAGAAAAATAAATGGCCCAAGGCTGCATGGCCAGTAAGCAGCAACACTGGGCCTAAAACTTAGGCTTTCTGATTTAAGCTCAATATCTGGTTATCACATTGCCTCCTGGTTGAAACACTACTATTCCATAGGACCCTTGTGGGCAGAAGGTACCCTTCTCAAGGTCTTCTGAGAAACCTTCCCTGTCCTTGGTCAGCTACACATCTGGCTCCTACAGCATTCACTATGTGAACCACCAAATTTAACAAGTATTGTGGATTCTCTTTGCTATTTCTTAAATAATTTTGTGGACTTATCTGAGTACAAGCACCCCAAATGTAGGTATGGCATTGTAGGACACAAAGCAAGCCTTTAATGAACCCTTATTGACTTCTTACGTATTTTTGTGATAAGTGAAAAAAATATATACTAGGGCACAGGAATGTAACTTTGCATTGAGTAAAGGATTGTATCAACGCGATTTATAGATTTTTTTCTCTGTCACTTTGATTCTCTTAAATATCATCAACATGATGGAATAGCATGGAAACCCTAGAATAGTGCTTTCTTGGCATGTCCACATTAAAAAAAAATTGGGCAGTAGTCTGTAATCTTTTCTAAGCTTTGAACATTTCTGAAAATATGATGAAAACTGTGGATTTGCGTATAAATCTAGGATGGGGGCAGAAAGAGATCTGTGAAAGCCCATTCTTAGGTCATAATTAGGAACTCTGACATTAGAAAAATGTTATTTTATTACCTAATGGTAGCCATTTTCAAGCATAACCCAATTGCAACAAAAGAAAGGAAAAACCTCCCCTTCCCTGACATGCCCATTGGTGTTCAGCCTGATGGATGTTCCTCTACCTCCATTTCACTTCCTGTAAACTCCCTGGTCCCCTTACTCTGTTTTTGGTAAGAAGAGACAATGGCATTTACCTAAAAATTTTTCATCTGCCAGTCCTTCGTTGTGAACTTACTATATGCTAGACAATGTGCTGAGTAAACTCTCTGGGAGGTGTGTCTGGTCCTCAAAGGGTTTGCAGTCTAGAATATGTACAAACAAGGCTGTGAATTCTGCCTGGAGGAGTAGGGTAAGGGTTCAGAGACTAGGTGATGTTTAAATTAGGCTATGAAAATAAGCGGGTGCCCTCCTTATGGATAAGAGAAGAATGTACGGCATTCTAACAGAGTGCTCACTAGGTGGTGCACAGATTCAATGATACTGTAGAACACAGTCTACTCAGGGCACAGTGACTCATTCTGTGTGTCCTTGGAGTGGACTGCTAGGTGAGGATATCAGTTGATGGAAAGGGAGTCAGGGCTCAAATTGTAAAGGACCTTTGAGACATGATAAAATGTGTTTTCTTTATTCTACCATTGCAAATAACTAGATGGGAGAAGCTAAAACCTGCTTGGAGATCCTTTGTATTATGGCAGGGATAAAGTATTTTGCCACTGGCTACACAAAAGGAATTATTGGCTCTTGCTATAACCCAGATGCTAGAAACACTGGCATGTGAACAAAAAAGACCCCTCCATCCCCTTTGCTTGGTATATGAACTATAAAAGCTCTTCAGTGCAGTAGGAACATTTTCTTGGACTCTGAGGAGGTTAATACATCTGTTTATAAATACTGTCAATCCATAGGTAGTGGGGGAAGCTACAGAGTGATTTATCTGGCTGCCTGAGCATTTTGAAAAAAATATTGGTGGCATGGTAGATCGACACTCCTGCTGGTAATTTTAGTAGCAGCTAGAATCTGTTTTCAGTTGAATAGACATATAGCCTCTATCTCTGATTACTTATGCATCATATAGCTCCATGCCGAATCCTCACCATTTTCCTGTTTAATTCAGCGGATGTAGTGGAACTATATTCTTTCTGTACTTTTATTTGTTCTCTAACATTGTTGGCAGGTCCATAAGGCCAATGCTTGCATAGCAGTGTCTTGTGGATAAGTGGGTCACACTTCATTGAAGTCATCCTTGTCACTGCTCCTCTCTGTAACAAGCTCCAGTATCATGTATTCAGGCAGTGATTTTTTTTTCCCCTCACCATTTAGCTGCCTTAGGATTTGGGGGATATGAGCAACAATGGGGCCCTCTCAGCATTTGAGGATACATGATTATTAAGTTGATTTACCATAGCTTTCTGGAGACTGTGTAAAAATGTCCTGTAGAAGTCAAGTCTCTTAGTCCCCTGGGCACCCTGTGGACATCTGTCCTCCACCAGCTGACTCTAGGGTTAGTAGAACTGTCTGGGGTGAGTGAAATGACAAAATAGATTAATGGGCTGGGAAAGTTTGGGAGTGAATCTCTTAAACTTTCTTTGCTAAAGGGTCTTAGAATCCTTTGAGTGGCAGATGTTAAACTAAGGAGTCACTGTAGAGGGGCTGCTCTAGATTATGTTTTGGGTGAGTCCATGCAGCCAAGAAAGATACCACAGATGGCTGAATAGACAGTGGACATAATCCAGGCCAAAACGCCCCTGTGATACCTGTGCTATTCAAATGAGCCCTACAGTCATTCTACAGGTGTCAGGACTTGGTTCAGCTTTCTTAGTGCAGTGTTAGGAAGCATTTTGCCCTGAGTATCCATTCTTGATTCATTTGTCAAACTTCATCTGTACGATCATATGACTCAATGAAACTTCAAAAATACTTATTTTTCCCCCATCTTCATCTTTTTTTTGGCCCAAATCTAATCTGCATCAAACAAATGGAATGTTATTCTTTTCTGTAACTCAGCAGAAAATGGTCTGTCCTGGCAACCCATTCTTATATTCCCCTAGACCATGAAGTACATCTTTACTTAGATAGTCTGTGAAATATCCACTGTCTCCACTCAAAGTTTGCTTCCCTGACATCTTGTGAAAATTGACCAATGCCAATTTACTTTTAATTTTATTCTCAAGCATTGTTTTCATTTCTTTGAATGGATTTCTTAAATTTTAACATTTTCTTATGTGTTTAATATATGGTTTTCATTTTAGTAGATACTTAGTATGCATGATCTCTTGTACTGTCTCAACAGGTAGGTACTATTAATTTGCACCATTTTCCATATAATGGCATTGAGGCTTAAAGAGGTTAAATACTTGTTTAAGGTTCCAGGTCCAATAATTGGCAGAATCTTGATTAAAGTTCACATCTGTCTTATTGCAGACTCCAAATTCCAATACCTATAACTATGCCACATGACCTTTAGTCATGTTATTTACCAAGTATCATTCCATGTTTCATAAATACTTTTAGTTTTGTAAATAACTTTTAGTTATTTACCAATTATCATTCCATGTTTTGTAAATACTTTGCAAGTCTTTGGAGTAATTTTTTTTAAACCAAGAGTTATGGCTTATTAGTGGATCATGATTCATATGTTTTTTGTTTTACATGAAATGGGTTAGAATAGAGTATTACAAAATAGAAAACACCAGAATGCATTGATATAGTAATGGTGGATATATTTTTGGGAAATTTTTGTTGTAAGTGTATATGTGTATATTGAGTCACAGTGCAAATTGTGTTTATTAGTGTGAGCTATGGAAAATTTAGGGAAACAATGTTATGCATGACAGAAACAGTATAAAACAGCTTCCTGTCAAGATACTTAGATCACAGTGGGAATGGAAAATATATATAAATTAATGTTGGCAAAACACATAGCAGTGGATTATTCAAAGCCAAAATATGCATATGCAAATAATCCTAAAGTTATAATCCTCTTCTGGTATTCACCATCTATGATGGTTATTATTTCCAAAAATATGTGTGACATGCTGAATATTTTGAGGACAAGAACATGCCTTGCTGTATGGAATCCTCATTGCCTTGAGCAGAAGATGTCTCGAGTGCTTGTTGAATGAATGAAAGAAGGAGTGAGGACAAGTGGCCTTCTATGTAAAGAAACATTATTCTAAAATAGCACATCTTGAGTTTGGGGAAACATAGCCAGCTTTCTCATTTTATGCCTGTTTCTTCCTTTTAATAAAGAATCTCTTTCTACTATATGTGGAAGCACCTGAATAAGCCACAGAAATTTCCTGAGGGAGCATGTGTGATGGGAATTGTCACGGTGACTCCTTGTCTATCTTGACTCAGTTGGAGGCTGCTTTGATCAGCTTCTCCAAGGATGTGATAGAAAATGTATGTATAAATGAATTGGGCCAAGCTTACCTGAAAGGAAACATGCTAGACACATATGCTTTGGTATCTTAGTGCTTAATCTTATAGCTTTGTGTCAACGAAATCACTGGTGAGAAATTAAAAGCAGAGATAATGCTTTGTGAGTCAAAGGGCCTTTAAATTTTTTTTCCTATTTTTTCTTGTTTAGCAGAGTTATGTAAAGGTGTTTTTGTAGTTCTTATGATCTTCCCAGAAACTGTCTTCCACAGTTTTTGCCTCAATATTTGCCATTTAAACTTGTGTCAAGTGAATTATTTAACTAAAGGTGCATAAACAAAGAATTCAAACTTTATTTTTTTTATAGGCCAAAGGGCTGCTTTTTAAAAACTAGTGTAAAAATACGTAAGGAGAAGTGAGGTATGACCCAGGAACTACAATGTCTGGACATACTGAAAATAGCACTTAGAAATTTGATGAGACTCTTTATTTTTGCTGCCTAAAAATGATCCTTATTGACTTTTTTTTTTCTTTCAAATGAAAGCCAGGCACAGTCACGCCTGTAATCCCAGCACTTTGGGAGGCCGAGGTGGGTGGATCATTTGAGATCAGGAGTTCGAGACCTGCCTAGCCAACATGGTGAAACCCTACCTCTACTAAAACTACAAACATTAACCAGGCATGGTGGTGGGCACCTGTAATCCTAGCTACTTGGGAGGCTGAGGCAGGAGAATCACTTGAACCCGGGAGGCAGAGGTAGCAGTGAGCAGAGATCATGCCACTGTGCTCCAGCCTGCGCAACAGAGCAAGACCCCATCTCAAAATAAATAAATAAATAAATAAATAAATAAATAAATAAATAAATAAAGCATATTCCCTGAACAAATATTTATTGGTTCCCTGACATACGGCAAACATTGAGCTAGGTGCTGGTGGTGCAATGGCAGGGAGACACAGACTGCCCTCCTGGTGGTGGAGAGGAAGCAGAGAGACGTGTTTGTGCTTCAATAGGGGTGATACAGAACGTCACAAGGGCACATAGGGGCACCCCCTCAGACTGGGAAGTACCAGGGCTTCTTCCCAGAGGAAGTGGGATTTAGGTTGAAAACAGAAGAACAAGTAGGAAAGTTTACTGGGACAAGAGAAGGGCAACCAAGGTCTAAGAAAGAGAGAAGGTGTAAGAAGGGTAACCAAGGCACAGGAAAGAGTGCGTGTCACTTTCTGAGAATTTCTGGATAGTTCCACATGACCAGAACTCAAGAATGTGGGGTGAGGATGTGGAAAGATGTGACTGGGAGGGAAGGGTAGAGATAAAGGGTCTTCTAAATCATGTTCTGGAGTTTTCACTAAATCCTGATGGGAATGAGGAAGTTTTGAAGGGTTTTATTAGAGGAGTGAGATGACAGTTAACTCGGTAGAAAGCAATGGTGCTTCACGGTACGCTGAAACCACCTTCCTCTTTTCCCCTGCGGGAGAGGGCAGAGCAGTAGAGCATTTCCCTTGCCACCCTTCTTCATCTGCATTCTCATGACAGGCTGAAGGGAAGGATCAGAACATGATGCCCACTAGCCCTGGAGACTGAACAACTGCAACGCCACCTCAAATTAGAGCTCTTCACATTTTGCAAAACTCTGTAACTCCCTAGAGATAATAATTCTTTTTCACTCTGATAGGAGATGAAAGGGGGACAATGGAGCAAGAATATTTACAGCCCAGAATGACAGAATGAGAAAGATTAGCCCATTGGCCTCCACTTAAAAAGTTGTGTGACAATTAGCAAATATTTTCTTCATCTTCATTGAAGGTAGAATAAAAAGCAATGAACTTATTTGGCAAGATCTCTGTTCTACCCTCCCGCTAATGTTTTTACTTATTTCTGTCTGTAGTTTCTATATTGGTCACGTTAGACTTATGCTCCGATGAGAAACATATAACATTAGATTCAGGTACAACTTTTTCAGTTTCTGGAATCCCTGATGTTGCCTCTTGTTTGCTTTATTCTTTCTCATCTGCTCCTTTGACTTGCTTGGTTCTTAATCATTCTCATAGGTCTTTGCATTCCTGCCTTTGCCCGTCATTCTTTGAGTGTCTTAGAGCCTTTCAGAAAATTATTTTCATGTGTATCTTAAGGGAGCTTAAAAAATCATTAGACATTAACATTCCCTCTCGATGGTAAAATGTTCTTTCCCTTCTGTCTTTCTGCACATGTTCCTGTGAATCTGCTGGAAATATCAGGCACATGGAGACCACTGTGTGTTGGTCAGTGGGTGTTATTTGAATGACAAAACAAAGAAACAGTTTTCGACACTTGCTAAGGAAAAAATACAGCAATGCATAATAGCAGAACAGATACTATCACATACACACATACGGTAACTTAATTAACAAATAAAGACAAAGATGAATTTATATTAAATGATTAAATTACTAAACATTTATGGTTTGTCTGACCAGCTGCTTGCCATGTCTCCCACTACTTCTGTTTGTCCAAACATTCGCCATTCACTTTCTTTTGACCTTTGATGGTGAACGCTGGACGCTACACAGAAACCTCTGTGATCACCAAATTCTGGTCTTTGCCTTCAGTCTGACCTGTTCTTGGGCTTACTTTATGTTCTTTACCTTCAACCCTTCCCAGATCTTCATAATCTAGCTCCTAGCCCTCTGCCAAAGGTTTACCAGTACGTGTGGTTCTGGTATTAATGTAGTAGCTGTCTTACTAAGGTCTTGAATGGAAATTTGCCAGGCTCTCTCTGGCATGCAATCAATGCTTTTTCTGTCCCACTCCTACACATTTATATGGCTAATTTCTTCTCATCATGCAGGCCTCATCTCCTAAATGCCATCTTCTTTTACCTTCCCACTTAATGTTTCTGCCTGAAGCCCCAATTGCCTAGGTGGGCAAAGGCTGAGCTGCTATGGTATTGACATAATTGATTCAGGTTATGGGAAAATTCTACTCCATGGGTCTTCATGGATCCAGGATCCTCCTATCTTGTTCTGTTGAGGATTGTCCTTATCTAAATAATGAATGCTGGATTGTCACTACATGCATTTTAAAGACAATGGAAAGGGGAAAGAGCATGGATGAGGCATGCTCACTATGTTAACTCTTAGAACCAAAAGTGGCATACATAATTTCCTTCTCTATTTTATTGGTGAGGACATAGTCACATGGCCACAATTACTGCAAAGAGAGTCTAGAAATGTAATTAGCAAAACAGCCACGTGTCCAATAAAATTCTACTTCTAGAAAGGGAAGATGGGCCCGGTGCGATGGCTCATGCCTGTAATCTCAGCACTTTGGGAGGCTGAGACAGGCAGATCACCTGAGGTCAGGAGTTTGAGACCAGCCTGGCCAACATGGTGAAACCCTGTCTCTACTAAAAATATACAAAAAAATTAGGTGGGCATGGTGGCAGGTGTCTATAATCCCAGCTACTCTGGAGGCTGAGGCAAGAGAATCGCTTGAACCCGGGAGGTGGAGGTTGCAGTGAGCTGAGATGGGGCCATTGCACTCCAGCCTGGGCAACAAGAGTGAAACTCCATCTCAAAAAACAAAACAAAACAAACAAACAACAACAACAAGAAAAAAACAAAAAAGAAGGGGAAGATGGATTCTTTTAGATAATTAGCAGTCTCCACGACACTTATTAACACTTAGTCACCTTATCACATGACCCTGTTTTATTTTCTTCACAGTATCTATCATTATCAAAATAACTTTTTATTCATGAGTTAATTTATTTTACTCTCATTAGAATATAAAATTTGTAACAGCAGAACTGTGTTTGTTCTATTTCTTTTTTTTTTTTAACCTCTACCTCTATAGTGCATAGAGCAGTGGTTGGCATATAGAAGGTTTTCACAAGGTTTTGAGGCCTCTGAGCCTGGGTGAATCACTTGCTTAAACTGAAAGCTACAAGATTCTCATAAGTGCTGTCTCCTCTTTTATATCTGTTAAGAGGCTTATACATCATGGCAGTCAGGAGGCCAAGTTTGAGATTGTATACTGCAGCTGCACTTAATTAAGTTCTTGCCCTCTTAGAAATGAGAGACCCTCATCTTAAATTGGGTGTATTTGGTCACTGACTCCCTTACCAGACATCCAGAGTTAGATGAATTCCATTTATCTGGGATGTTTAAATCAGGGGAGTAACTAGTGCCCCAATGTGTTGCAGAATGCTGATTTCATGTCTTTGAAAGACGAAGGCAAGATTTCAGTTTCCATCATGGCTCATTCTGCTTTCTAGGGACATTCATCTTTTTAAGCCATCAGATCATGCTGTTTCTGTTTGAAGTCCACCTCAGGTACTGCTTGACATGTACAAATGCTGAAGCACTGCCCCTTTCTAAGGGAGGGGGGCAATTCTTATCGGGTACTTTCCCTTAGCAGCTCCTCTTGCCTTCCCTACTCCTGCCTCTCTAACCTTATCATAACCCAACCTGGACCATCCTTGCCTTATACTCATCTTCATGCTTGTCTCCTGGCTAATCTCAATTTCATCTTGTGTTCATGTTCCACTGGTGTTATGATCCTGATATTTGCAAGAAAATAACATTAATCTACACTATAAACTCTATGTGAGTAGGAGCAAGGTCTGTTTGTATTTATTATTTTATACCATTACCATTACCATTACCATTACATTACCATTACCCACCAGTACCTGTTACATAGCAGGTAAGCAAAAAGGTAAAAATCAACAATAGCTGGGCGCAGTGGCTCACGCCTGTAATCCCAGCACTTTGGGAGGCCGAGGCAGGCGGATCACAAGGTCAGAAGGTCGAGACCATCCTGGCTAACACGGTGAAACTCCATCTCTACTAAAAATACAAAAAATTAGCCAGGTGTGGTGGCAGGCCCCTGTAGTCCCAGCTACTCGGGAGGCTGAGGCAGGAAAATGGCATGAACCCAGGAGGTGGAGCTTGCAGTGAGCCGAGATCGTGCCACTGAATTCCAGCCTGGTCAACAGACCGAGACTCCATCTCAAAAAAATACAACGATGACAAATAAACAACAACAACAACAACAAAAACAATGAAAGGATATGCCTAATGCTTTGAGAAAAGTGCAGTGAAGGAAACACTAAAATGTGATGAATTAGGGTACTCAGAGAAGATATTATCTAAAGTAGTCATATTTATGATACAAAGGGCCTGGAGAAGAATAGACTCTAAGGTGGTATTGAAGCTCAGAATATGATACTTCAAAGTATAATGTGTCACTTTAGACTGTTTAATACTTTGAACTGGGGAAGATTGGAAGAGCCCCAGAAGTAAGAAATTTCCTCTGACCATCTCCCACCCTCTTTTCCGCTTCCCTCATTTCTCCCCTGAAGCAGGTGATAGAAACCAGAATTCCTCTTCCTCAAAGCAAGCCATAGAGCCTAGAAATGTCGCTCTCTGACCTTCTCTCTTGTTCCCTGAGGTTCTCATATGACAAGTGTCCTGTCCCATTCCCAGAGGAAGGAATGCTACATAGAGAAGCCAAAAAGAATCTGAACAAAGAGATCTTGCTGGATTCCCTCCTCAATTACCATTAGATTATACCCTCCTTGTCCAATCACATTTCTACATGGCTGTGTATTCTTCATTGAACCTAAGCAGAAAAATACACAGTTTTTCTGGAATGTTTGGGTCTTCATTTTCGAAGACTCCTGTGTCACTGAAAACTTTGATTGAATGAATATGTTATATATTTATCTTGTTAATCTGCCTTTTGTTATAGGGGTATCAGCTGTGGACCTTGAAATGGGCAAGTAACAGCTGTTACATCTTTTCACCCCTATAATGGTAGAGTGTTGTGTAAAGTATAGACTTGGAAGCTTCAGTGTGGGTTCAAAACCTGCTTCTATTAATTATGATCTGCATTAGTCTACTAGGGATACTATAATAAAACAGTATACACTGGGTGGCTTTAACAACAGATATTTATTTTTTAGAGTTGTGGAGGTGGGGAATTTCAAGATCAAGGTGCTGGCCAATTTGGCTCCTGGTGAGGACACTCCGTGCTGCCTTCTTGCTGTGTCCTCACATGGCAGACAGACAGAGAGAGCACACAAGAGCAAGCATACTCTTCTTATGAAGCAACTAATACCATCATTTAACCCTAAGTATTTCTTTTCCTGTGATGGTTAATTTTGTGTGTCAATTTGATTGGGCAATGAGGTGCCCAGATAGCTGATTAAATATTATTTATGGCCGTGTTTGTGAGGGTGTTATTTATTTATTTAAATTTTACTGTAAGTTCCAGATTAAATGTGCAGAACATGCAGGTTTGTTACATAGGTATATGTGTGTCATGGTGGTTTGCCACACCTATTGACCTGTCCTCTAAATTCTCCTCCTTCATTGCCCACCCCACAATAGGCCCTGGTCTGTGTTGTTCTCCACCTTGTGTCCATGTGTTCTTATTGTTCAAATCCTACTTATGAGTGACAACATGTGGTGTTTGGTTTTGTTTTCCTGTGTTAGTTTGCTGAGGATGATGGCTTCCAGCTTCATTCACATCCATACAGAGGACACAATCTCATTCCTTTTTATGGCTGTGTAGTATTCCATGGTGTATATGTGCCACATTTTTTTTATTCTACTTTAAGTTCTGGGATACAGGTGCAGAACTTACAGGTTTGTTACATAGGTATACATGTGCCATGGTAGTTTGCTGCACCCATCAACCTGTCATCTACATTAGCTATTTCTCCTAATGCTATCCCTCCTCTTGCCCCCCACCCCCCAACAGGCCCTGGTGTGTGATGTTTCCCTCCCTGCACCCATATGTTTTCATTGTTCAACTCCCACTTATGAGTGAGAATGTGGGGTGTTTGGTTTTCTGTTCCTGTGTTAGTTTGCTGAGAATGATGGTTTCCAGCTTCATCCATGTCTCTGCAAAGGACATGAATGCATTCTTTCTTATGGCTGCATAATATTCCACGGTATATGTGCCACATTTTCTTTATCTGGTCTATCATTGATGGGCATTTCGGTTGGTTCCAAATCTTTGCCATTGTGAATAGTGCTGCAACAAACATACATATCCATATGTCTTTATAGTAGAATGATTTATAATTCTTTGAGTTATACACAGTAATGAGATTGCTGGGTCAAATAGTGTTTCCGTTCTAGATCCTTAAGGAATCACCACACTGTCTTCCACAATGGTTGAACTAGTTTACACTCCTACCAACAGTATAAAACTGTTCCTATTTCTCTACATCCTCTCCAGCATCTGTTGTTTTCTGACTTTTTAATGATCGCCATTCTAACTGGTGTGAGATGGTATCTCATTGTAGTTTTGATTTGCATTTCTCTAATGACCAGTGATGAGCTTTTTTTCATACGTTTAATGTCTTATTTTTGTCATAAATGTCTTATTTTGAGAAGTATCTGTTCAAAGCCACCCACTTTTTGATGGGGTTGTTTTTTCTTGTAAATTTGTTTAAGTTTCTTGTAGATTCTGGATATTAGCCCTTTGTCAGATGGATAGATTGCAAAAATTTTCTCCCATTCTCTAAGTTGCCTGTTCTGTTCACTCTGATAATAGTTTCTTTTGCTGTGCAGAAGCTCTTTAGTTTAATTAGATCCCAGTTGTCAATTTTGGCTTTTGTTGCCATTGCTTTTGGTGTTTTAGTTATGAAGTATTTGCCCATGCCTATGTCCTGAATGGTATTGCCTAGGTTTTCTTCTAGGGTTTTTATGGTTTTAGGACTTACATTTGTCTTTATCCATTTTGAGTTAATTTTTTTAGAGGTGTAAGGAAGGGATCCAACTTCAGTTTTCTGCATATGGCTAGCCAGTTTTCCCAACACCATTTGTTAAATAGGGAATCCTTTCCCCATTGCTTGTTTTTGTCAGGTTTGTCAAAGATCATATGGTTGTAGATGTGTGGCATTATTTCTGAGGCCTCTGTTGTGTTCCACTGATCTAGATATCTGTTTTGGTACAGTACCATGCTGTTTTGGTTACTGTAGCCTTGTAGTATAGTTTGAAGTCAGGTAGCATGATGTCTTCGGCCTTTTTTTTCTTTTTTTTTTTTTTTTTTTTTTTTTTTGCTTAGGATTGTCTTGGCTATACAGGTTCTTTTTTGGTTCCATATGAAATTTAAAGTAATTTTTTCTAATTCTATGAAGAAAGTCAATGGTAGCTTGATCTGTAAATTACTTTGGGCAGTATGGCCATTTTCACAATATTGATTTTTCCTATTCATGAGCATGGAATGTTTTTCCATTTGTTTGTGTCCTCTCTTATATCTTTGAGCAGTGGTTTGTAGTTCTCCTTGAAGAGGTCCTTCACATCCCTCATAAGTTGGATTCCTAGGTATTTTATTCTCTTTGTAGCAATTGTGAATGGGAGTTCATTCCCGATTTGGCTCTCTGTTTGTCTATTATTGGTTTATAGGAATGTTTGTGATTTTTGCACATCTATTTTGTATCCAGAGACTTTGCTGAAGTTTCTTACCAGCTTAAGGAGATTTTGGGCTGAGACTATGGGGTTTTCTAAATATACAATCATGTCATCTGCAAACAGAGACAATTTGACTTCCTGTCTTCCTATTTGAATATGCTTTATTTGTTTCTCTTGCCTGATTGCCCTGGCAAGAACTTCCAATACTATACTTAATGGGAGTGGTGAGAGAAGGCATCCTTGTCTTGTGCCAATTTTCAAAGGGAATGCTTCCAGCTTTTTCCCATTCAGTACGATATTGGCTATGGGTTTGTCATAAATAGCTCTTATTATTTTGAGATATGTTCCATAAATACGTATTTATTGAGTGTTTTTAGCATGAAGGATGTTGAATTTTATTGAAGGCCTTTTCTTCATCTATTGAGATAGTCATGTGGTTTTTGTCATTAGTTCTGTTTATGTGATGGATTATGTTTATTGATTTGCATATGTTGAAGCAGCCTTGCATTCCCAAGGGTGAAGTCAACTTGATCATGGTGGATAAGCTTTTTAATGTGTACCATATTTTCTTTATCCAGTCTATCACTGATGGACGTTTGGGTTGGTTCCATGACTTTGCTATTGTAAATAGTGCTTCAATAAACATACATGTGTATGTGTATTTATAGTAGAATGATTTATATTCCTTTTGGTATATACCCAGTAATGGGATTGCTGAGTCAAATGGTATTTCTGGTCTAGATCCTTGAGGAATCACCTACATTGTCTTCCACAATGGTTGAACTAATTTACACTACCAACAACAGTGTAAAATTGCTTCCATTTCTTCACAGTCTCACCAGTATCTACTGTTCCTAGACTATTTAATAATGACCATTCTGACTGGTGTCAGATGGTCTCATTGTGGTTTTGATTTGTATTTCTCTAATGATCAGAGATGTTGAACTTTTTTCCATGTTTTCTTGGCCACAAAATATCTTCTTTTGAGAAGTGTCTGTTCATATTTTTTGCCCACTTTTTGATGGGGTTGTTTGCTTTTTTCTTGTAAATTTGTGTCAGTTCCGTGTAAATTCTGGATATTAGCCCTTTGACAGATGGATAGATTGCAAAAATTTTCTCCCATTCTGTAGGTTGCCTGATGATGATAGTTTCTTTTGCTATGCAGAAGCTTTTTAATTAGATCCCATTTATCAATTTTGGCTTTTGTTGCAATTGGTTTTAAGGCATTATTGTCATGAAGTCTTTGCCCATGCCTATGTCCTGAATGGTATTGTCTAGTTTTTCTTCTACAATTTTTACGGTTTTCAGTTTTACATTTAAGTCTTTAATCCATCTTGAGATAATTCATGTATAAGGTGTAAAGAAGGGGTCCAGTTTCAGGTTTCTGCATATGACTAGCCAGTTTTACCAGCACCATTTACTGAATAGGAGATCCTTTCCCTATTGCTTGTTTTTGTCAGGTTTGTCAAAGATCTGATGGTTCTAGATGTGTGGTGTTATTTCTGAGGGCTCTCGTCTGTTCTATTGGTCTACATGTCTGTTTTGGCACCAGTAGCATGCTGTTTTGCTTACTGTAGCTTTATAGTATAGTTTGAAGTCAGGTAGTGTGATGCCTCCAGCTTTGTTCTTTTTGCTTAGGATTGTCTTGGCTATACAGGGTTTTCTTTGATTCCATATGAAATTTAATTTTTTTTTTTTTGTAATTCTGTGAAGAATTTCAATGGTAATTTGATGGACATAGCATGGAGTCTATAAATTACTTTGGGCTGTATGGCCATTTTCACAATATTGATTCTTCCTATCCATGAGGATGGAATGTTTTTCCATTTGTTTGTGTCTTCTCTTATTTCTTTGATCAGTGGTTTGGAGTTCTCCTTGAAGAGGTCCTTCACATTCCTTGTTAGCTATATTCCTAAGTATTTTATTCTCTTTGTAGCAATTGTGAATGGGAGTTCATTTATGATTTTGCTCTCTGCTTGTCTATTGTTGGTGTATAGGAATGCTTGTGATTTTTGCACATTGATTTTGTATCTGGTGACTTTGCTGAAGTTGCTTATCAGTTTAAGGAGTTTTGGGTCTGAGATGATGGGATTTTCTAAATATAAAAATCATGTTTTCTGTAAACAGGCAATTTGACTTCCTCTCTTTCTATTTGAATACCCTTTATTTCTTTCTCTTGCCTGATTGCCCTGGCCAGAACTTCCAGTACTATGTTGAATAGGAGTGGTGAGAGAGTGTATCCTTGTCTTGTGCCAGTTTTCAAAGGGAATGCTTCCAGATTTTGCCCATTCAGTATGACATTGGCTGTGGGTTTTTCATATATAGCTCTTTTTATTTTGAGATATGTCCCACCAATACCTAGTTCATGGGGAGTTTTTGACATGAAGGGATGTTGAATTTTATCAAAGGCCTTTCCTGTGCCTATTGAGATAATCATGTGGTTTTTGTCATTAGATCTGTTTTTGTGATGGACTATATTTATTGATTTGTGTATGTTGAACCAGCCCTGTGTTTCACGGATGAAGCTGACTTGATCGTGGTGGTTAAGTTTTTTGATGTGCTGCGGGATTCAGTTTGCCAGTATTTTTTTTTTTTTTTTTTTGAGACAGAGTCTCGCTCTGTCGCCCAGGCTGGAGTGCAGTGGCCGGATCTCAGCTCACTGTAAGCTCCGCCTCCCGGGTTCACGCCATTCTCCTGCCTCAGCCTCCCGAGTAGCTGGGACTACAGGCGCCCGCCACCATACCCGGCTAGTTTTTTGTATTTTTTTTTTTTTTTTTAGTAGAGACGGGGTTTCACCGTTTTAGCCAGGATGATCTCGATCTCCTGACCTCGTGATCCGCCCGTCTCGGCCTCCCGAAGTGCTGGGATTACAGGCTTGAGCCACCGCGCCCGGCCCAGTTTGCCAGTATTTTATTGAGGATTTTCGCATCGAGGTTCATCAGGGATATTGGCCTGAAATTTTCGTTTTTTGTGTGTGTTCTTTCCTGGTTTTGGTGTCAGGATGATGCTGGCTTCATAAAATGAGTTAGGGAGGAGTCCCTTCTTTTCAATTGTTTGGAGTAGTTTCAGAAGGTATGGTACCAGCTCCTCTTTGTACCTCTGGGAGAATTTGGCTATGAATCCATCTGGTCCTGTGCTTTTTTTTGGTTGGTAGGCTATTAATTACAGCTTCTATCTCAGAGCTAGTTATTGATCTATTCAGGGATTTGACTTCTTCCTGGTTTAGTCTTGGGATGTTGTATGTGTCCAGGAATGTATTAATTTCTTCTAGATTTTCTAGTTTATTTGTGTAGGGATATTTATAGTATTCTCTGATAGTAGTTTGTATTTCTCTGGGGTCAGTGGTGATATCCCTTTATCATTTTTTATTGTGTCTATTTGATTCTTCTCTGTTTTCTTCTTTATTAGTCTAGCTAGTGGTCTATTAATTTTTTCAAAAAACCAGCTCCTGGATTCATTGATTTTTTTGGAGGGTTTTTCGTGTCTTTATCTCCTATTCTGCTCTGATCTTCGTTATTTCTTGTCTTTTGCTAGCTTTTGGATTAACTTGCTCTTGGCTCTCTAGCTCTTTTAATTGTGATGTTAGGGTGTCTATTGGAGATATTTCTAGCTTTCTGATGTGGGTATTCAGTGTTATAAATTTTCCTGTTAACACTGTTTTAGCTGTGTCAGAGATTCTGGTATGTTGTCTCTTTGTTCTCATTGATTTCAAAGAACTTCTTGATTTCTGCCTTAATTTCATCATGTACCCAGGAGTCATTTAGGAGCAGGTTGTTCAATTTCCATGTAATTGTGTGGTTTTGGGTGAATTTCTTAATTCTGAGTTCTAATTTTATTGCAGTGTGGTCTGAGAGACTGTTTGTTATGATTTCAGTTATTTTGCATTTGCTGAGGAGTGTTTTATTTCTGATTATGTGGTCAATTTTAGAATAAGTGCCATGTGGCACTGAGAAGAATGTATATTCTGTTTATTTGGGGTGGAGAGTTCTGTAGATGTCTATTAGGTTGTCAGGGTATTTTTGGAAAAAAATTAGCACTTGAATTGGTGGACTGAGTAAGACAGATCTTCCCTACTCCATTGTGCACCTGAATAGAACAAAAACACAGAGGAAGGTTGGATTCATTCTCATTCTGCCTAACTGCTTGAGCTGGGACATTGATCTTCTCCTGTCCTCAGCATTTAGATGTGGACCGGAATCTACACCATCAGTTTTTCAGCTCTCAGGCATTCGAATTACACCCGCAGCCTTCCTGGGCCTCCAGCTTGCAAGTAGGAGATTGTGGGACTATTCAGCCTACATAATTGCATGAGCCAATAAGAATGACTATATAATTTATAATAAATCTCTATCTCTTTCTAGTTCTCTTTCTTTCTCCCTTTCTCATATTCCCCATTGTCTATGTAGGTACATGCATATATATATTTCCTATTGGTTCAGTTCTGTTATTCTGGAGAACACTGACTAATACACTTCCCAAAGGCCCTGTCTTCAAATATCATTGCACTGGGGGTTAGGGCTTCAACATTTGCATTTTTGCAGAACATAATTCAGCACACAGCATGATCTGTATACAATTTTCAGTCATTCTGTTTCATTATGCTCCATTTTCCTCATGTATAAAAGGAGGAAAATAATAGAAATTACCTCATAAAATTGTTATATTAAGTGAGTCAATAGTCCTAAAGTTTTTTTAAAAAAGAATCCAGATACATAGCGAGTGTTATTTGAGAATTTGATAAAAAATAAAAATAAAGTGCGTGCCAGACAGATGAAAGATCGTGGACGAAAATTCTGAGGAGAAAATGGCGTAAAAATATATGAGCACAAAAAGAAACCTTGTGTGAAGAGAACAGTGTGTACGGGTGGAGTGAAGCTCAAGATGAAATGGAAGGGGTGGCCAGGGGCTGGACAAGGCCAGACTTTGAAGGTCCTGGATTTTTTATAACTGCAATGGGAGGCCTTTTTATTTTAAACAAATAATTCAAATACTTGATTCGTATTTTTAAAAATTAATGTGGATATTCTTTGGAGAATATAAAGGAGAAGGAAAGGAAATACAGATACCAATTCAGAGGCTGTTACTCTAGTCCAAGCAAGGATAGTTATGTGACTGGAATAGAGTAGTAATGACAATCTCAAGAAAACTTAATAGTTATGTTTGAGTTATATTTTGGAGGTAAAGTTGATATAATTTATTAATCGATTGGATGGAGGAAGACAGAGTGGTAGAAATCAAGAATGATATCCGGGTTTCTGACTTAAGCTATTGGCTATAAAAAAACTGTCCAATACTTAGTTGAAGAACATTGGGAAATGAATGGATTTGTTGGGAGGTGAAGTGGAAATCAAGACCAGTTTTAAACCTGTCAAACTTGAGATGCCCATGAGCTATCTAGCTGAAATGCCAAATAGTTAATTGGCTATATTATCTATTTTGTAGTTTGGAGGAGAGGTCTGAGCCAAAGATAATTTGGGGGCAGTTAACTCTCTTTGGACAGCATTTAAAGGTAAAGAATAAACAAGATCATCTAGAAATGGTACGACGGAAAAATTTTGACAGGGAAAGAGTTGGGGGAGGAATAAAAAATGGACTTAAAAAGTTTTTTTCTATTTTTTATTATAAAAAATTTCAAACATACGTAGGTTTGAGAAAGGTTACATGGTACAATGTACAGCTGTATACCCACCACCTAGATTCACCATTTGTTAACATTTTGTCATATTTTGTTCTTCTATCTACCTATCTGAATCTGTATCTGTATTTATAGATGTATCAATCTGCACATATATTTATAGACGTTATCTATCTACACGTATTTCTCCAAACTATTTCAAAGTAAGTTGCATATAATATAAAACTTTACTCCTAAATACTTTAGCATGTCCTAAAACTAAAGACATATTATACATAAGCAGCATGCCATGTCTAAGAAAACTGACAATAATTCACAAACAATGTCATACCTAGTTTGTACACAAATTTACTAAATGTTCCCCCAAATGTCTTTTATACATTTATGATTGCCAGCTTTTCAAAGTTAGGTGGATGAGCAAGAGCTATGAATGCGGGTGAAGAGGTAAGAGTCTCCACAGCAGGTAAGGCAGGAAAGGCCGGTTTCAGGAAAGCCAAAATGGATTGCAAGGATGCTAAATCTATAAACACTAATGGCCTTCTGTAGTTAGCTCTTTGTCTTAGAAAATTTGGGTCTAGGGCTATTTGAAAGAGGTTGAATGACATGCCATATTTATGTGCCTTCCGACTCATGATTTATGATAACTAGGAATACTCATATCCCAATTGATTTGGCAAAGAATCAAAGATGAGAGGAGCTAAAATCTAACGTTATTTAGTGAAGAGCTGTAAACTGACCTTTGCCTATTGGTTTGCCCTTTATTATTTCTTTCAGTTGGCATATAATGCTTTCCTTCTGGCAAATGACCCAGTTTCAGAGATTGCTCTCCTCTTTCCATTTTTCACTCCCTGCATGTTCCATTACATATACAATTAATTTAATGTTATTTGTAATCCCAGTTCTTTACTCCTCTTCCCAATAAGAATGACTATATAATTTATCTCTCAAACCAAGAAACTTCTTAAAAGAAAAATAACTAGAGAGATAAACCAAGCTGTTCCAGGCAAACCAGTTTGATGGTGACTCTATCTATGGATAAATTGTCGTCTCCACTTCTTTTCCTCTCCTCTCTCACTGCCTCCTTTATAACTCAGACCCCTTAATATATAAATAATAAAAGCACCCAAGGATATCCTTTATGAAAAAGCAGTCTCTCCATAGGTGTTTCAAGAGGTCATAGAATAAAATGCATATTACCACAACCTTTAAAAATTTCAATTACTTTTAAGTGATTTCTTGCTATACTTTACTTTTTCTAATAATTGTGATTTCCAAGGTTTTCCTCCTTCATAAACTTCTATTTGTTACATCATTTATAGAATTTCTGCATAATTGTTTTCTTTATAATTAATTTGCTCGGTAGAGTCTTACTAAGCCTCTGAATAAAAATCTGCAAATTAATAGATATTTTAAATATTCTACGTAACTGTTATCTTGTTTCACATAATCAATAGATTATATTCTTGCAATAAAAGACATTGTATCATTTTAGTTAAAAAGGAAGTTAATTTAGTGGACACATAACTCTCAAACATATTTGAAAAAACCTCTTACATAGTAAGCAACCAATAACTAAATTAATAAACAAAAAATTAATAGTGTTTTAGTTTGCTGTTACATTGGTTGAATAGCAGGCTCTCAACTCTCCTCTTTCCTTTTTTTTTGAGATGGAGTCTCGCTCTGTTGCCCAGGCTGGAGTGCCGTGGCGTGGTCTCAGCTCACTGCAACCTCTGCCTCCCAGGTTCAAGCAATTCTTCTGCCTCAGTCTCCCAAGTAGCTGGGATTACATGCGCCTGCCACCACACCCAGCTAATTTTTGTATTTTTAGTAGAGACGGGTTTCACAGTGTCGGCCAGGATGAGCTCGAACTCCTGACCACGTGATCTGCCCACCTCGGCCTCACAAAGAGCTGGGATTACAGGCATGAGCCACCATGCCCGGCCCACTCTCCCCCTCTCTTGTAAGTATCCAAAGGAAAAGTTGAACACAAAAGAGATTTATTGTTTCCATCATCCTTTCTGCCATGATTACTCTTTTTTTTTTTTTTCTTTTTTGAGATGGAGTCTTGCTCTGTTGCCGAGGCTGGAGTGCAGTGACACGATCTTGGTTCATTGCAACCTCCACTTACTGGTTCAAGCGATTCTCCTGCCTCAGCCTCCTGAGTAGCTGGGACTACAGGTGCCCACCACCACACCCGGCTAATTTTTGTATTTTTAGTAGAGATGGGGTTTCACCACGTTGGCCAGGATGGTCTCGAACTCCTGATCTCATGATCCAACTGCCTTGGTCTCCCAAAGTGCTGGAATTACAGGCATGAGCCACCACACCCAGCCTGATTACTCTTTTAATTTGAATAAATATAAGATACAGTAGGTATGCAAAATGTCAGGTATGCAAAAATGTCAAAAACTGGGTTTAGGGATTTTCCCTAAAAGTAAGATTACAAATGGATCAAGTAGTTTTCTATACTTATTGAAAAATAATTCTAAAGGTTTTGGAAGTTGTCTATTGGCACACATTATTGATTCCCATTATATTCTGTGTTCTTTCCTTATTGTGGGGACTGGTAAATGAAATGCTACATATTTCAGGCTTTCTTGCTGTTAGGGGTCTGAATGTGAATTAGATTCTACCAATAAAATATATTCATTAGAAGACAGAAATGAGGCTGAGGCTATCTTCTCGCCCTGTGGTGGCCTGCAGCAAAGCAGCAAGTCAGACAGATGAGGGAACTGCCAGTTGGTGAGCAGTCAGAATACATACAATATTTATTGATTAATTTCTTTGTTATATATGGGTGCAGTTAGTGGTGCTCTAAAAACAATTCCAATAGCGACATTAAAGATTACTGATCACAGATTACCATAGCAGATACATTAGGTTGGCGGAAAAGTAATCACGGTTTTTGCCATTGAAAGTAATTTGTAAAAAACATTAATGTCCGCAAAGCATAACAAAGTGAAGCACAATAGAACAAGGCATACCTCTCTCTCTCTCTCTCTCTCTCTCTCTCTCTCTCTCTGTGTGTGTGTGTGTGTGTGTGTGTGTGTGTGTGTGCGCGCGCGCTTCTTATTTCTTACTCTTTAGGAGGATTGTAGAAGTGAATAATTACAGCAACATTATATGAGAGTTGAGGCAATTTTACTTCAGTGGGAGAAAAGAGGAAGAGACGCAAGTGGGGTTCTACAGGGAAGTGAGCTGATAATTGACATTCTGTGTAGGACCCATCAAAACTTTAGCATCCTGAGACATTGAAAATAGGAGGTATCTCTTTTGTCTCTTGCTATCTATCTACATAATAATAGATAAATTGATGCATAGATATCCCCCAATTTTTGCCTTTCTCCCTCTATCTTGACTGCTCTGATGCTTTCAACAATATATCAAACATAAAATTCTTAACCTTTCTTTGTTTTGGGCCTCTGCTTTGCCGGTGCCCTGAGCAGGTGCCTCATGTTGAGAATCCTCAGTGCCTTGATTAAGGGTATAAAACAACTTGTGCGGCTTGCATGAGTAAAGAATAATGATGCATTAAGGAGAAGTTCTTACCAGGTTCACATTTTGCCTGTGTCTAGTCTCTGCTATGGAGAGTGAGTGAATAAGGAAGAAGAGGGGTTATTTTGAGACATCACAAATCAGCTCTATCAAATCTCTGCTTGCATCAGTTACTTCTGAAGCAGTAGTCTGGCTGTCTCCTCCTTGTTAGTTAATTGTATGCATCAGTTTCTAACTTGTGCTCTAATGAGTTGTCTATCTTCTTGCCAGGCTCTGACAAAGCTCACCCCATGCACTCAGCAATGTGCTGATACCTGTCTCTTCAAATAGGGTTATTGAGTAAAGAGAGAAATGGATAAATGAAGAAATGGAGATGCATACATCCCAACACCTTGAAATTCCTCCTCCACCACATTCATATACCTGAGATAAAATACAGTTGAGTATATCCTGAGCTGGGCTTGAAGATGTGTGTGTTCTATTGTGAAAAACGTTCTTACATTCTTGTTAGAATTTTCGTTGCCTCATTTCTTTTTTTCTTTATTCTTTCTTTCTTTTTTTTCTTTTTTTCTTTTTTTTTTTTTTTTTTGCAGATACAGCTCTGGGGGATAGATAGGAATATCTTTAGAAGGCAGAAAGTACCATAATTATGTAGACATATTTATATTCTTATTGTTTTAAAAGGTGAGAAAGTGTTCTAGTTTCTTGGTATTATCAATAATAGCAACTCCTCTGGGATAATTGGATGTGATTTTTCTAAGCCTCTCTCTCTCTCTCTCTCTTTTTTTAAGCTGCATGGATTGACCATTTATTTCTGTGGTTTTCTACTCCATTTTTTTGTTGTTGTAGCTATTGTAAATGGGATTATTTTCTTGGTTTCTTTTTCAGATTGTTGACCATTGGTATATATAAATGCTACTGATTTTTGTATGTTTATTTTGTACCCTTACTGAATTTGTTTATCAGTTCTAATAGTTAAAATTCAATGCAAAAGTAATTATATTTATCTCAATGTTTCGATCCATAAAATGCTAAAGCATGTCTTATAAAATGTAATTTCACAAAAGTGCTCTGTTCATGGGTCAGAAGAATTAATATTGTTAAAATGATCATACGACCTAAAGCATTCTACAGATTCAATGCAATACTTAACAAAATACCAATGTCATTCTTCACAGAAATAGAAAAAAAACTCCTAAAACTTATATGGAACCACAAAAAACCTAGAATAGTCAAAACCATCCTGAGCAAAAAGAACAAAGCTGGTGGCATCATATTACCTTATTTCAAATTATACTACAAAGCTATAGTAACCAAAACAGCATGGTGTTGGCATGAAAACAGACACATAGACCAATGGTAAAGAATAGAGGATCCAGAAATATATCAATGCATTTACAGTCAACTCATATTTGGCAAAGCTGCCAAGAACACAGATTGAATAAGAGGCAGCCTATTCAATAAATGGTACTGGGGAAATTGGATAACCATATATGGAAAAAACAAAACTCATCCTCTATCTCTCACCATATACAAAAATCAAATAAAATGGTCTAAAGATCTAAATCTAAGATTTGAAACTATCCAACTACTAGAAGAAAACACTAGGGAAACTCTCCAGGACATTGGTCTGGGCAAAGATTTCTTGAGTAATATCTCAAAAGCACTGGCAACCAAAGCAAAAATAGACAAAGCACAGCAAAAGAAACAACAAATTCAAGAGATAACCCACAGAATGGGAGAAAATATTTGCAAAGGTTAATAGCCAGAATATATATATAAGGAGCTCAAACAACTAAAAAAAAAAATCTGATTTTAAAATGGGCAAAAGATCTAAATAGATATTTCTCAAAAGAAGACATACATAATCCCAGCACTTTGGGAGGCCGAGACGGGCGGATCACGAGGTCAGGAGATCAAGACCATCCTGGCTAACACGGTGAAACCCCGTCTCTACTAAAAAATACAAAAAACTAGCTGGGCGATGTGGCGGGCGCCTGTAGTCCCAGCTACTTGGGAGGCTGAGGTAGGAGAATGGCGGGAACCCGGGAGGCAGAGCTTGCAGTGAGCCGAGATCTGGCCACTGCACTCCAGCCTTGGTGACAGAGCGAGACTCCGTCTCAAAAAAAAAAAAAAGACATACAAGTTGTCAACATATGTATGAAAAAAATCTCAATGTCATGAATCATCAGAGAAGAAGAAATGCACAACAAAACTACAATGAGATATCATGTCACTACAGTTAAATTGGCTTTTATCCAAAAGACAGGCAATAACAAATGCTGGTGAGGATGTAGAGTAAAGAGAACCTTTTTACACTGTTGATGGGAATTTAAATTAGTATGGCCACTATGGAAATCAGTATGGAGATTCCTCAGAAACTACAAATAGAACTACCATATGATCCAGTAATTCCACTGCTGGGTATTTATCCAAAATAAAGGAAATCGTATACGGAAGAGATATCTGTACTCTCATGTTCATTGCAGCACTATTCACAATAGCCAAGATATGGAATCAACCTAAGAGTCCATCAACAGATAAATGGAAAGAGAAAATGTGGTACGTATACACAATGACACATTATTCAGCTCTAAAAAAGAATGAAATCCTGTCATTTGCAACAACATGGATGGAACTAGAGTACATTATGCTAAACAAAAGAAGTCAGGCACAGAAGGATAAATATCACATGTTTTCACTCCTATGTGGGAGCTAAAATTAAAAAATTGAACTTATGGAGACAGGGAGTAGAATGATGATTATCAGAGGCTGGGAATGAGAGCAGGGAGGAAGGGAAAATGTGGTAATGGTTAATGGATATAAAAATATAGTTAGAACAAATAAGATCTAGTATTTGATAGCACATCAGGGTGACTGCAGTCTATAATAATTTATTGCATATTTTAAAATAGCTAAAAGAGTGGAATTGAAATGTTCCTAACACAAAGAAGTGATACATTCTTGAAGTGGTGGATACCCAATTACCCTGATGTAATTATTACACGTTATATTCCTATATCAAAACATTGCTTGTACGTGGGAACTAAAAAACAAAGTCATGGAAATCGAGAGTAGAATGATAGTTACCAGAGGTTGGGAAGGGTAGTGGGGAGGGTAGGGGGGCTAAAGAGGGGATGATTAATGAGCACAAAAATACAGTGAGATAGATGGACTAAGATCTAGTGTCCAACAGCACAATAGGGTAGCTATAGTTAACAATAATTTATTGTATATTTCAAAATAACTGAAAGAGTGGAATCGGAGTGTTCCTAACACAAACAAATGATAAATGCTTGAGGTGACAGATACCCTAATGATTTGGATTTAATCATTATACATGGTATGTTTATATCAAAATATCACATGGACCCCATAAATATGTGTAACTATTATATATCCATAATAAACAGATTTTTTTAAATTTGCAAAATAATGAAGAAATTAACTGATATGTTTCTATTTTCCTTTTAACTAATTTAAAGGTTCAATGTGACCATACATACGTACGCCTTACAGATAGCCATGGACAGACAACCCGCTTCTGTAAGCCTCACTGAGGTTTCAAATGTAATTTCCAGTGATTAGTATCAGCCTTCGTTTCTTATTAGAGTCAATAGTGGGAAGAAATCAACCTCCCACAATCTTGGACATTGTTACTAATACCAGGAGAGCCTGTCTTACTGCACTAGCATTTAGGAGGTGGAATATGGAGTACAGGGGTCTTTGTGGCATGAAGACATCCCTAATTCAACTGTAAAATAAGTGCTATGTGAAGTGAGTAAAAGTGTGGAATGGCAGGCCCTCTCATGATCACATCCTTTTTTTTTTTTTTTTTTTGAGACAGACTTTCACTTTTGTTGCCTAGGCTGGAGTGCAATGGCAGGATTTTGGTTCACTGCCACCTTTTCCTCCCGGGTTCAAGTGATTCTCCTGCCTCAGCCTCTGGAGAAGCTGGGACTACAGGCGCGCGTCACCACGCCTGGCCAATATTTTGTATTTTTAGTAGAGGTGGGGTTTCACCATGTTAGTCAGGCTGGTCTCAAACTCCTGACCTAAGGTGACCCACCCACCTCGGCCTTCCAAAGTGCTGGGATTACAGGCATGAGCCACCATGCCCAGTCCCCCACCCTTTTTTTTTTTTTTTTTAACTTTTATTTAAGATTTAGGTATAAGCGCAGGTTTGTTCCGCAGGTAAACTTGTGTCATGGGGGTTTGTCGTACAGATTATTTCATTACACAGGTATTAAGCCTAGTACCCATTAGTTATTTTTACTGATCCTCCCCTTCTCCTACCATCCATCCTCCGAAAGGCTCTGATATGTGTTGTTCTCTGTGGATCACATCCTTCTTATGAGCCCTACTATTCCATAAGAAAATTCTGATTGCATTTTCCATTTACTGGGATAATTTTCCTGATCATAGAGTCCTAGTCTGTCACTGTCATTCTCTTGAGGTGATGTGGTCCTACCGCTGCCATCATGTGTTATTTAATTAATGAATTACAAACTAATTGAGTAAATATGTATTGCATGTCTGAAAGATGTTATTTTCTGAGATGGATAATCCTAAAAAAGAAGCACGTATAGGGGTGTGAAATAATAAAAAAAAATTTCATTTTAATCATATCAGGCATGAGATGTTCCATTAGATAGCAAAATGGAAGTGTTGAATAGGCATTTGGACATAAGTGTCTAGGGCTGAGGTAAAATTTGGGGCTGACATACATATTTGAGAGTCATTAGCATACAGAATATATCCAGAAAAGGAGATATTTAGTGTGGATGTGGAGGAAAAGTGGCTTAAGGACTGATATCTGAGGGCACATTGGCATTCAGAGATCAGAAAAAGGAAGAAGAAGCAGTAAAAGAGGCAGAAGTGGCCAAGGTCTTGGAAGGAAAAAGTAAGAGTATAGTATATTCTGGAAGCCAGCCGGAGACAATGTTTCAGGGAGTATGAAAAAATCATGTCAAGCACTCAGGGGTCAAATAAAATGAAGACTAAGAATTGCCCTTTGGATTTGGCAATGTTAGGGTCATTGAGAACCTTGAGGAAAATTGTTTCTATTAAGAGGGTGCCCTCTATCTTACTTTAGCAATGGATGATATTATATAAGCCACTTATCAACAGAAGTAACCATACTGGTTTTAGACAAAGGGTAGCCCCTTGTTTTATTTAATTGCCTTTGGATCAAAAGGTACTCGTTTAGTCCATGTAAACATTTGTTTCTCATTTGGTGACTGCGTTTAGATGGACTACAGATAAAATAAGTTTGTTTTTATGGCTAGGATTTTTTTTTTTTTTTTTTGGAGGGAATCTTTTGATTCAAACTTGGTTCATGTACACAGAGGACAGGCTGGGTATATGATGAAAAACTGTAAAGCGCACATCGGAAATGAAACCCCAATACTGAGTTCTTTCAAACTGTTTTCTCATTTTAATGAGGGTTTTTCTTTGGTGCTCAAACCCCATTTTTTCATAGAATACTTTCTAGTTAGCATTGTGATGATAAAGTAAACTGGATTTTTACACACACTATATGATTGAGATGGCTTTAATTTACATTATTCCCATCTTTTCTATGGGCGTTGATTAAAAAAAAAATCACAAGACAGTAGGTTCATACATTGCCAGCATGTCCATCACTTACTTTCTAGGCGAGCCACAATTAAGGAATTAGAGTGAGCTAATTATACATCCCAATATTAAATATCTCCAGGAAAAGAGATTAGAAATGTACTAGAAAATTGTAATAGCTTTTCCTGAAATGCTCAAGCTTTTTCTAATAAATATTGTAATTTCCAGTTTCAACTGAACTGAAGTCAGACTGAGCAGTCAAAAATAGCTTCTTAATACCATTTGTATATTCTATATCTTTTCCTGGCTCATATTTTAGTCTGTGTGTCAAAATGGAGAAAATGAGTTATGTTGTCTCCCTTTTCCTCTCTCTCACTTTTGCTAAAATAGGACAGCCTGACAATGAGCTAAGTTTTTCAAGGTCAGCACCTGACTGTGCCTCTGTTTCTTCCCTCGCAAAACAGTTTGAGGGCCTCCTCTTTGTCATGCCATCTGAACTTTGGAAAGTCTGATTAAATGATCAGATTCTTTAAGCAACAATTATCAGTAGCCTCCTTGTACTAGGGGAAAAACGACTAGCTCTATTTGTTACTTGAAATCTATGAAGGAAAAGCTGTTGGGTTTGTTATTTGAATTCTATGAGGAAGTTTAGGTAACACATATTCAGCTAACTTCCAGAGAATTTGGTGTTAGTTATAACCAACTAGAAACCTAACCACCTCATTCTGATAGCTTTTCTTTCAGCTCCTTCACATTTATCATGGTAAAAAGCCTTTGAGTAAACCCCTAATGCAATTTTCAAAGACAAAGAGGCTGTGGCGTTTGGTAGTCAGCTTAATGCATTCTTTTCTTTCTCTTTTTCTTTTTTTTAGTTAGCTGTGAGATGAGATAATTTGTGAAATATGGTGTCTGGCAGGATAATCAAATAGGACTGAATTTGGACACATATTTCAATTTCAGCGATTTCTAGTTTTGACTGCAAACATGTTTAAGGGAGTGGTGGAATTTTATCATTTCATATCCTGTAGATGGCAATGTTGCCCTTGAAAAATAAACACATACATGCTTATGGTGTAGGCTTCACAGATGCTGTATTGCTTAATAATGGATAAACAGGAACTTTCATACCAATTCAAGGTATGTCGTTCGGAAAATATACTTCAGATGGAGAGTACGTATGGAACAGATAAATATCTATAAGTGTCAGCATTTACATTTAAAATTGTGCACAGTTTTAGACAATGTTCTGTTTGTGCTTTTTCAAGTGATCTCATTTTTCCTTTAATAATGCTTTATTTCAGGTATCATTACTTACAGTTGTTTTCACATTACTGCAAGATGGAGAATGGTCATGGTTAAAACCTACAGACTTTTTTTGGGTGAATGTACACCATTCAGTGAGCCACAATAGAACCAGCAAGACAAAGAGCCCAGGAATAAAGCGCTATGGCCTTCTCCATGATTTCCATGAGCATTTTCTCTTTCTCTGGGCCTGAGTCCTGAGGTTAGTCAGGCATTGAGGTAGGAAGGAAGTGATGGAGAATTTTGTTATTCTCAATCAATGGATGCAATTTCAACAGCAGCCAAGAAAGAACCAGATGACAAAGTTTTAATTAAAACATAAACCCTCAATAAGGCGGATACGCTAAATCACTTGCTTCTAAACTGAGATGAAAAATTCAAATGTATGCAAAGGCATACTACAAACTTCCAGAAAGAAAATGTAAACTGAAAAGAATTTCAGCTTTAGAAACCTAGTATTTTGTCTTTTGGACCAAAATATACCCTTTTTTCCTGTGGCCAGAGACCGAGGGCACATGAAGAAACAGAATCATGATCTTATTCTGGTCCATTTTCCTCTTTAACCATGAAATCTCAGAATCAAAATTTCTTGGCAAATTTAATCCATACAAAGAAGCAATTATATGTCTTTGATAAGAATGGGAGATTCAGAATAAGAATGGGCTGGGAGTTGGAAAAGAGTTTTAAAGTATGACTTAAAAATTGTGGTATAGTATCAGATTGAATGAGAATGAGCCTCCTTAGGAATAGAATACATTCTAGGCTTTTTATTTTAACTTAAAACATGCCTTTGGTTTCTGAATATTAAGTTTTGCCCTTAGAAAGTCCTAGCCATATTCCATTTTATTGTGTATTTATGTTCTGGACCTCATTTAAAAAAAAAAAACACGAAATTGACATCATGAGAGAAGGAGTTGTTAAGAGCACAGACATTGAGATTGGACAGCTCTGAGTGACTCTCCTCAGCCTTGTGACTTGGTGAACATCAGTTATGAACATCAGTTTTAATCTGTACAGTAGTAAAAATAAGTGTACCTATGGGCTTAGAAGAATTAGTCAATAAATAAAGGTGTTTATTTATTTATTTTTTTGTCTGTTAAATGGGCCTTCCTTTCGTTTTTCCTCTTTTGGGGTAAGAAAAATTACATAGTAACTATTTAATAAGTATTTGTTGAAATAAGTAGTTGAAACAGTGAATCATTTAATTACTGAAGAAATTTTTTTCGGTGATTTCTCCAGCTTCCCTATCTAAGATCAAGTACAAGACAAAGAGTAACCATGTCTCAAGGGTCTATGATTAAGTCATACAAAACAGAGAAAGCAAAGCAAAATAAGTCAGGATACTTAACAATGTATTATGGCATGTCAGGTAGAATCATAGACTTTTTCTTATGGAAGAGAATTTCTAGTGAAGGTCATACTAGACTCTGGACTCTTCAGTTTGTGATCGGGAACCCACTTTAGCTTTGCATGATGGCCAGGAAAGTGAGACCTCAAACTCAGTCTCAAAAGAAAAGTTAGTAATTTACTTTTGTTGTTGTTGTTGTTGTAAGTATGTATATGTTTTCACTTTAAAGCAAAGTGACTACTGAAGTTCTGTTTTATGTAGTAAGCTTATAGAGTTTTACAGAACATTAAAAATCATTGCTAAAGTATCCCAAAGCTGAACATTTGGGTCTAATAAAATTTCAGGTGATGCAAATCTTCGTAAATTAGTTTATTATGAAGTGAATGCTTCAGCTAATGATCACAAATAAATCTAATTGTATAAAACTTGTGGCCCAGCTGAAAAATCTGTGATTAAAAATTGGATTCTAGGCCGGGTGCGGTGGCTCACGCCTGTAATCCCAGCACTTTGGGAGGCTGAGGTGGGTGGATCACGAGGTCAGGAGATCGAGACCATCTTGGCTAACACGGACGGTGAAACCCCGTCTCTACTAAAAATGCAAAAAAAAATTAGCCAGGTGTGGTGCCGGGAGCCTGTAGTCCCAGCTACTCAGGAGGCTGAGGCAGGAGAATGGTGTGAACCCAGGAGGTGGAGCTTGCAGTGAGCCCAGATTGCGCCACTGAACTCCAGTCTGGGCAGAAAGCGAGACTACGTCTCCAAAAAAAAAAAAAAAAAAAAAAAAAAATAGATTCTAGATATAAACTTCTCTTCTTTTCCTGGGTTCAGTGTATTTTGTGGAACAATCTTCCAATAAAATATAATGCATTTGGATGACTCACCTTTAACACAAAACAGAAGGCTGGCTTTTCAACTTTTGAAATAAAATGCTGTCTCATGTACATGCCTGATACCTAGAATACATTCATTTTTGTCAGTAAAGAACATTGGGTGTCTCTAACATTGAGATAATACCTACCAGATATTTGGTGTTGTGTTGAACAACTCACATGGTTGATTTTTCTGTGGTTACTTTATGCAGTAAGCTAAATATTGTTATTATCATCATTGGCCTTATTTTAAGGAGTCACCAGACTGCTGGAGATGTTAAATAACTGTCCACTATTTCCAGCCTGAAAGTGATATGCTTGGGCCTTGAACCGAGGCAGTCTAGTAAATAACATGGTAATAGTCCTGAGACTAGACTGTAAATACTGGGCAATCCTACTTCTCTAGCAAACACCTTTCAGTGGAACTTTTGTCAAAACTCTCGCTGAGAGAGTTTTTTCCACAAGAGTAGATAAGTCTACGTTTCTTATTCTGGTGCATGTTTGTTTCTCTGCTTATGTTTCCAGTTCTATATTTCTTAGTCTAAGACTTGTTATATTTCTTCAGAGGTTTCATTACAACATAGGATGAACATGACATGCCTCCTGAATGGTCTACTTTACTTTAATATTGTGGGGCAAAATGTTCTTACTATTGCATGCTTGTGGCATAAAATTATTTCCAGCAGAAATAATTAAAAAACACTTGTAATTTTAAAACTTATCATCTTATTCTCTATTTTAATGTGAGCTTGAAAACCAAAAAGTTACATAGCTTGGCTATATCCCTCTGGCTCGCTTTATAATTTTTATTAGTGAACTCTTTAAATATTGTATTATCAGTTTTCATAGATGATCTGATACAATAGGAAACTTTTGTGTTGCATTAAAAAACCCTGCTGTCAAGGTCTTCATTCATTACTTTGTTAAAAGCCCTTGTAAAAATCCCTATGAAAAATTTCTCCAAGAGCTCAGAACTCTCCCAATGAGTTCATGGTATACTTGATGATAAGAGATATGAAATTCATTGTATTGTCCTTTGACCTAGATTGCTAGAAACTTAGAGCTAAGGTTTGAAATCACTTGCTATATTTTTCTCCAGTCAAGACTTTATATAATTTTTCTTTTTAGCTCTCCTGCTACAGTCCTTTTACTTTTTTTTAAATCATGAGTTAATAGTTTTAGGTTTATTTATATGCTTTTATTTCAAAGAATCCTAAATCTTTTACAAAAATTAAAAGGGTACAAAAGGGGTGAGCAAGAATACATATAGAAATAAATATTGTTAGGTGTGCATTTATTTTTCTAGCACATGTGAGAATAATTTTCTTCAATGGGATAAAATTTCAATGTATGCTTGACAGCTTATTTTTGTAAATTTTCATTTTTGATGCATGGATATCATAGTTGTGTAATGACCTTTCACAAACCAAACTTTATAGTAAAAATAAATATTTTTAGGGTATATTAAGATTTTGGTTGATGTTTCTTTATCATGTAGCTAAATGTTGGACAGAATAAGCATTAAGCAGATATTTCAATCTAAAAAATATTTTAAAATTATGATCAAGAGAGGGAGATTATTTTATGTATTTTATATTCTCTATTGATTGTGAAGACAATGTCTCAGTTTATTAAATGTTCTGTCTCTTAAGAAGTTTCCACAACTCAAGGAGGTACCTACCTTTCTATATGTTTTCCTTAATTAAAATTTGTATTTCATCTCCCAACTTGTGGAAAATATGATATTGTTATAATATTCCAAAGAATCTTTTCCCCCATAACTATGTGTGAGATAAAGGGCAATTCTTTACATTCTGAATTTCTCATGATTCAGTGTCATATTTTCCAATTATGAATTTATAACTATATTTGTTTAATTTGTGATTAAATCCTACCGATTTTCCAAAACTCTTAAAGAAAGTGATTTTTCACCTGTTGCTCAACTTATGTAAGTCTACACTGTGAAGGAAACAGTTATAAACATGCAAAGTAAGATAATTCCAAAATGTGCAACAGAAATCAATTCTGAAAGCATCATGACATTGAGGGATGTTTGAAATAAGTTGGCATTTATTTATGTCATCAATGCTTCATGAAATTCTGACTTATTTCATTAGTAAAAATATCTATCCAGAATGTCAATAAAGAGTGCTGAGAGCATTTGTGAAATGCCATTGACTTTTGCGATTGCGAGAAATCCATCTCCCTAAACATGAATTGTGCTATGTCTGTGTGTCTTCCAATAAACATATCCCCATCAAATAATTTCAATGTCAGTAAATAGAATGGAACACAAAAATCCTTCGTGTCTATTCTCTCTTTCAGAAGAAAAACTGACCTTGCCACATCTATAGAAAGTTAATATACATGGAAAAATTCAATGTAACTCTTTTGGCTATAACTGTAGCTTTAGTTTACATTTTGGAAACTACTGCAAAAGTAATTTGACATCTTTATTTTTAAAAATGCATTATATTAATAATTACAGGAAAGCAGGTGAATGGAGCCATTTTTTTCAATCAAATTATTGTGCCTTTGTGTAATGTGTATTTTGTCTTTAATGACTTGGAACCATATTCCTCTTCCTGGAGAGGTCATTATGCTTTTATTAGATTGTGATTTTCCCCCTCAGTTATTTCTTCCTTTCCTAAGTGCCAGAAATGTTCTGAAAAGAGAAAACAGAGCACATTGATGCCATTTTTCTCGGAATATATTGTCTAGAATGTCTTTGTCATATGGATTTTTATTATTATCTTTACATAGGACAATATTCTTTTATCTTTATTATGCATTTATTCCTTTTAGTACATTTGGAAATTAGGATGCTTTCTTTTATGGAGAAAGGATGTGAAGTCACAAAAAAGTATTTAGACTTGTCTCCTATTGCCTCAAAGTGTAGAAGCAGGACAGGTGAATGAAAGCTTCAGGGGATCACTGATTCATTGCAAGAAATAATTTTGGACTTGACTGTCTTGGCATTTCCAGCCCTGGGGGTAATATAGTAAAGTGAGTTCAGTATCAGATTGGTGGTATTGAACGTTCTATTCCCATGCCTAGAAGCCCCTCTCACAAATCCATGTTTGAGCTAATTCTAATATTCCTTCACAAATCAGCTTGAATTTTATCCCCAATGTGCCATTTTCTTGGAATGACTCCACTCCTACCCACAGTAATATCTTTGTGCTCCAACAATACCATGTGTACTTCTCTATCACATGTTTCATTCTCCACTGTTATTGTTACTTGTTATACTTGCCACTAGTTTTAAGTGGCTTAAGAGTGGGGGGTCATAACTTATTTGGTTGTATATCTCTAGCATCCAGCAGAGTTTTTGGCAGGAGCAAAATTACGTGAATGAATGAAGAAATAAGAATTTTTACACTCTTTCAAATATGTGATTTGGAAAGAAATTTGAAGAAAATCTGTAGTGTTTTAGCTTCTTTGGTTTTATATTTATACCCATTAGGAACTCATACAATGTATCATGTTATATGGAGAAACATATGTGTACAGTTGCTCTAAAAGACAGAATTTGATAAGTCCTTATGAATTATGAATGCATCTTTTAGTATCACAGGAAAGATACTTTGCAAGTTTGCTGATGTTATTGTTGAAAAGTCATTGACTTTCAATTTCTACTTCCATTTTATTTTTTGTGATGCTAAATATTTGTGTGGTAGTGATATTTATTTATTTAGTTTTCACTTCACTGTTTCTACCAAGGTTTTAGCCAGAACTTAAAAATCAATCGACCTAAAATGGAAAAGACAGAAAATGCCAAGTGTTGTTGAGGATATGGGAACAACTGGGACACTCACCCACTGTTGATAGGAGTGTAAATTGCTATAAATATTTTGGAAACCTGTTTGTCAGGATCTCTAAAGCTGAATATATGCATACCTTATTACCTAGTTATGGCACTCCTAGGTATACGACACGTAGAAATGAGTATATTCATCAATATATATACACACAAATGTTTGTGGCAGACCTATTTGTAATTATTTCAAATTGGAAATAAATCAAATGTCCTCAACAGTAGAATGCATGATTCTTGTATATAAATACAGTGAAATGCTTATATAACAATGCAGATGAATGAAATGCAACTATATGCCACACTAGGAATGAATCTGACATATACAACAATAATAATGTTGAATGAAATAATAAAGATCTGAAAGAGCTCTCATTGTATGATTCCATTTATATTCATTTTAAACACTGACAAAACTAATATGTGGTATTAGAAGTCAGAAGAGTGGTTACCCTTAAGGATTGAGAGAGAATGGTGATAGGAAGAGGGGCATGAGCAGGGGCTTTTAGAGGGTTGCCAATGTTTTGTTTCTCTGAGTGGTGGTTTTTTGGGTGTATTCAATTTGGTGAAATGGTTTGGAATTATAAAGCTTTGATCTGTGCCATTTTCTGTATGTTTATTATACCTCATTAAAAACTTAAAAATGAAATGAAGTCAGAATAAAATGTCCAAAATCATGATTTAACAATTAGTAAACACCTTAAAGGGATATTTTGTGTCATGAATGAAAATTTCAGGATTCCACCTTAGTTTTATTAAATGTGTAGAATTTGGCTATGTTAATGTAGTAAAGTTTATCTACACCTTTAGGCTTTTGGTATTGCCATCCTATTGACTGACAAATATGGATATGAAAAACCCCTTGGATAATTAATAGTGATAATGTTTTATTTCTCCCTCAAAGAATATTAAATATTATTGCACTATGAAATAATTTCCTATCTTTTAGACACACTAATCCTTCAGAAGGTTTTCAAGTTGCTGCAAAAATGATCTACTATTCAGGTCATGTTAATAAAATGGCTCAAATAGTGATGGTGCTTTAATAATAAAAACCGTTGAGCATCGTGTACATTATAAATTTTGTGAGGAGAAGCATGTTATTTATAGTGTTTTCTCTGGAAAAAATAATTATTCCTAGTTAAATAGAGCAAATATATGTTATTTCCTACTTTAAACTCAAATTCCGGTGTTCATATTTTATAAAAAGATAGCAACTAAGAAAACAAAGCTCTAAACAACTTGCTACCTGTAGAGAAATATATAGCATTTGTACTTATTAGCTACCAAAAAGAAAAAGGTAATAAATCTGCTATTTCCTTTTTGTCAGGGGCCAAGGGGAAAGAGCTTCATTAGCATATTTGTCACGCAGATGTGAAATGAGACAGAAAACTACTAGAACAATTGGGAGAAATCTAAAATATGAAGTTCCAGCACAAACTTAGATGGCTTCTCACTATGTGAAGGTTTGAATAGCAACTTCTGTGACATGGAAAATAATCACAGCAAAAAGAAGTGAGGGAAAATTATGAACATGATAATGTGAAAAACAATGATACAATCTTTGCAATTTAGATTGGCCTTTGAGATGTGCCATATTGCATAGCTTAATTTTGAAAGGTCATTGAAGCAGAGTTAATTGCCTCTGTTAAATTGGATGGTCAACAAGTTTTGTTCAAATGCTTGGTGCACTTGAGGTTTCAGAATTACAACACAAAATTTATTTCTTCTTAGAACTGACCTGATAGATGGGCGCCACAAATGTTTCCATAAATGTTTTCTGTCTGGTGTTATCTATATAAAAATCAAATAGATGACCAGATAAATAATGTCAAGGTATATGAGTTAGAAATACCTAACTTTATAGCAGTTTGTAAAGAAAGAAAGAGAAACAAAAATTTCAGCTGTGGATTCAGACTTTTACACAAAATATTATGTTAGATATACATAGTATTATGATAGTATTTCTAAAAAATTCTATCTTTAGTTTTAAACTGCTGGAAGCGTTATGTTGGTTACTATAGTTTCAGCACCATTACTCTTAACAGGAGGGCATATGCTCAGTTGTGTCATTGGTTAGCAATGAAGCAATTTATATATTGGCCTCTATTAGGGGCAATTACAGTGGCTCATGTACACTATATATGTATGCCTGTATGCATGAAAATCCTGAGTGATGACAACATGGGAATTTTCAAAATTGGTTCCTAGGAAAATGTGGGCTGAATAGAGCCCATTTTTCATTATCTGTGAGAATGAAGATTTGGTATAATATAAAAATGAAATTAATGTTTATTGCATGGTTTCATCCTCTTTACTAATAAATTTTTACTGTAGGCACTAACAAGTGACAGATGTGGTTGACTCATCTCCTTCTTCCTTGGACTCTCTAATGAGCAATTAAATAGCCTGAAACAGAACAATCAAGAGGTCTGGCAAATCCACACACTAGGTAATCGGTTTTTGAAAAATTGAGAGTTAATGGTACTTAACTCTGTTGTTAGTCAAGAATTCCCCAAGCATCTTTCTCAGAAAGACTCCGAAAAAAGGGACACCCAATAAACAGTATAATTCTCAGTAGTGGCATCATCAACCCAGTCCATAATTTGCCAACAGTTTTTCAAATACTATTTCAAATGAAGGTATGAAGAAGGCATGTGGTCATATGTGCTGTGTTGTCTGAGGAGATCTTGTGAAATTCTGATAATCCAAGCTAGCTTTCCTCCTCAGTTTGTGGGCCCACCAGTATTAATGGGTTCTTTGGGTGGTAATACTGCTTAGAATTTTCTTTCTTTCTTTCTTTCTCTTTCCTTTCCTTCTTTTCATTTTTCCTCCATTCCCTCCCTTTCACTATAAACATTCGTTGAGTGCTGAATGTGTGTCATGGATTGTGCTGGGGTATGGAAACAGGAAGATAAATAGAGACAAATTTTTGATCAATACTGACTGCTGTCTCTGAAGAGAGTATAAATATAAAGATACAAGGCAGTATGGCTTGTTCAAAAATAGAGAGATGCCATGGGTAATTGGAAGCATATACGAAGGGCGGTTTAGGAGTAGGGCTAGAAGATCATCTGGACAAGAAAGATAGCAAGAGCAAGAGAAGATGCCTTTGAAATAGCAGTGTCTATGAGGGAAATAACAGTCCAATATTCCTGTAGTGTAAAGTGCAAGGCAAGATTGTGATGAAGGATGAGGTGGGAAAGCACGATAAGAGCCTTACAATTCATGTTAATGAAATAAGGATTTTTCTTATAGATTTTGGAAACTCACTGAAGGTTTTTAAGTAAGGTAGAAATATGATCACCTTTGCCTTTCAGGGCAGCATTCTGGCTGTACTGTGGAGGCCAAGACCAACACAAGAATGGAAGCTGCATTGTGGTTAAGAGACTGAAGCAGCAGTGCAGATTCTGACATATTCTGACATAGTGCCATAGTACTAGGGAAAGAGGATGTGATGGCTTCAATGCATATTTAGGAGGATGAATTAAAAATATTTAGTGCTAGAGCAGATCAGTCTAAAGATAATTCAAACTGAGGTGTGTACGTGCTAAGTTCAAGCTGCATTTAGGATAGTCTAGCAGGTAAGTAGTTTGATGAGTCTGTATTTCATGGCAGATATATGTGCAGAAAATATACATTTGGAAATAGGGAACATGTATGTTTCATTTGAAACTATGCTAGTGGGTGAAATTTCCAAGGGACTGGAAGATTGTGATGAGATAGAGTCTAGGAATCCCTCTAACATCAATATTTAAAGGGAAGACAGAGATAGAGTTGCACAAAGGAAACAGAGGGTAGGCACAAAGAGGTCAGAAAAAGGACATGGGCACTATTCATTTATTTATTTATTTAGAGACAGCGTCTCACTCTGTTGCCCAGACTGGAGTGCAGTGGTGTGATTTCTGCTCACTGCAACTTCTGACTCCCAGGCTCAAGTGATCCTCTTGCCTCAGTCTCCCAAGTAGCTGGGATTCCAGGCATGCACCACCATTCCCAGCTAATTTTTTTTTTTTTTTTTTGGTATTTTTAGTAGAGGCGGTGTTTCATCATGTTGATCAGGCTGCTCTCGAACTCCTGACCTCAACTGATCCACCCACCTTGGCCTCCCAAAGTGCTGGGATTACAGGTGTGAGCCACCATGCCCAGCATCTTTTTTTAAAAACAAGAGAATTGGGCATCAAGGGAGTGGAGAGTTTCAAAGATAGTGCTTAGTGCAGTCAAGTACTTCAGAAAGTTCTTAGTCATTTTGCAAGGCTTAATAGGTTAGTTCCAAGGATCGTGAGCAAATTGCCTTCCACTCGGTTAAAACAACCTCAAGAAATTCTGGAAGTATATGTACAACAAAAAAAAAAAAAAAAAGGAAAAGAAAAGAAAGAAAGACAGAAAGCCAGGCCACACCAAACCCAAACAATACTTTTTGTTTCTAGATGAAGTATTGGCTCAAACTGCAATGTAGAACTGTAATTTAGGTATTTGGTTGACACACAGAAAGACCTTAAAGACTCTTTTACTTAGAATAGGCATGCTATTTGGAACGCCCAGTCTCATTGTTCTGTGTTTTATTTAGATGATGAAGAAATGTACATTCAAGGAAAATCAAACCAACTAAAGGAGGAAAAACTTTGAATTCTGCTTAAGGTCTAGGACTTCCTAAGGCTAATTCCAACTCCTCCAGATGAAGGCATTTTTTAAGCTAGAGAAAATTACAAAGAATATTAAAATTTTTTGAATGAGAGAGAGAATTCAAATTAAATCTGATGTCTGAGAAAAAGAGATCAGAATCCACCATGACTTGTCATGACATAAACTCTGTGATCCAAACACCCTGGCCCTAAGCCAGAAGTATCCCTTAGAGATCTATGTCTTTCCAATATTCCAGTAAGAAAATCTCAGAAATACATCTGTTGAAGTTTATCATTAGGAAGACATTGATATTTTTAGGGATAGCATTTTTTTAAAATTATACTTTAAGTTCTAGGGTACATGTGCACAACATGCAGGTTTGTTACATATGTGTACATATGCTGTGTTGGTTTGCTGCACCCATTAACTCATCATTTACATTACATGCTATCCTTCCCCCACCCCTCCACCCCGTGACAGGCCCCAGTGTGTGATGTTCCCTGCCCTGTGTCCAAATGTTCTCATCGTTGAATTCTCACCTGTAAGTGAGAACATGCGGTGTTTGATTTTCTGTCCTTGCGATAGTTTGCTCTGAATGATGGTTTTCAGCTTCATCCATGTTGCTACAAAGGACATGAACTCATCCTTTGTTATGGCTGCATAGTATTCCATGATATATATGTGCCACATTTCTTAAACCAGTCTATCATTGATGTACATTTGGGTTGGTTCCAAGTCTTTGCTATTGTGAATAGTGCTGCAACAAACATATGTGTGCATGTGTCTTTATAGTAGCATGATTTATAATTCTTTGGGTATATACCCAGTAATGGGATCGCTGGGTCAAATGGTATTTCTAGTTCTAGATCCTTGAGGAATCACCACACTGTCTTCCACAATGGATGAACTAGTTTACACTCCAACCAACAGTGTAAAAGCATTCCTATTTTTCCACCTCCCCTCCAGCAACAGTTGTTTCCTGACTTTTTAATGATCGCCATTCTAACTGGTGCGAGATGGTATCTCATTGTGGTTTTGATTTGATGACCAGTGATGATGAGCATTTTTTCATGTGTCTGTTGGCTGCATAAATATCTTCTTTTGAGAAATGTCCGTTCATATCTTTGCCCACGTTTTGATGAGATTGTTTGGTTTTTTTCTTGTAAATTTGTTTAAGTTCTTTGTAGATTCTGGATATTACCCCTTTGTCAGATGAGTAGATTGCAAAAATTTTCTCCCATTCTATAGGTTGCCTGTTCACTCTGATGGTAGTTTCCTTTGCTGTGCAGAAGCTCTTTAGTTTAATTAGATCCCATTTGTGTATTTCGGCTTTTGTTGTCATTCCTTTTGGTGTTTTAGTCATGAAGTCCTTGCCCATGCCTATGTCCTGAATGGTATTGCCTAAGTTTTCTTCTAGGGTTTTTATGGTTTTAGGTCTAACATTTAAGTCTTTAATCCATCTTGAATTAATTTTTGTATAAGGAGTAAGGAAAGGGTCCAGTTTCAGCTTTCTACATATAGCTAGCCAGTTTTCCCAGCACCATTTATTAAATAGGGAATCCTTTCCCCATTGCTTGTTTTTGTCAGGTTTATCAAAGATCACATGGTTGTAGATGTGTGGCATTATTTCTGAGGCCTCTGTTGTGTTTTACTGATCTGTATCTCTGTTTTGGTACCAGTACCATGCTGTTTTGGTTACTGTAGTCTTGCAGTATAGTTTGAAGTCAGGTAGCGTGATGCCTCCAGCTTTGTTCTTTTTCTTAGGATTGTCTTGGCAATGCGGGCTCTTTTTTGGTTCCACATGAACTTTAAAGTAGTTTTTTCCAATTCTGTGAAGAAAGTCATTGGTAGATTGATGGGGATGTTATTGAATCTATAAATTACCTTGGGTAGTATGGCCATTTTCACAATATTGATTCTTCCTATCCATGAGCATGGAATGTGCTTCTATTTGTTGTGTCTTCTTTTATTTTATTGAGCAGTAGTTTGTAGTTTTCCTTGAAGAGGTCCTTCACATTCCTTTTAAGTTGGATTCCTAGGTATTTGATTCTCTTTGTGGCAATTGTGAATGGGAGTTCACTCATGATTTGGCTCTCTGTTTGTCTATTAGTGGTGTATAAGAATGCTTGTGATTTTTGCACATTGATTTTGTATCCTGTGACTTTGCTGAAGTTGCTTATCAGCTTAAGGAGATTTTGGGCTGAGACAATGGGGTTTTCTAAATATACAATCATGTCATTTGCAAACAGGGACAATCAGACTTCCTCTTTTCCTAACTGAATACCCTTTATTTCTTTCTCTTGCCTGATTGTCTTGGCCAGAACTTCCAACACTATGTTGAATAGGAGTGGTGAGAGAGGGCATCCTTGTCTTGTGCCAGTTTTCAAAGGGAATGCTTCCAGTTTTTGCCCATTCAGTATGATACTGGCTGTGGATTTGTCATAATTAGCTCTTATTATTTTGACATACATTCCATCAATACCTAGTTTATTGAGAGTTTTTAGCATGAAGGGCTGTTGAATTTTGTCAAAGGCCTTTTCTGCATCTATTGAGATAATCATGTGGTTTTTGTCATTTGTTCTGTTTATGTGATGGATTATTTTTATTGATTTGTGTATGTTGAACCAGCCTTGCATCCCAGCGATGAACCGACTTGATCTTGGTGGATAAGTTTTTTGATGTGCTGCTGGATTTGGTTTGCCAGTATTTTATTGAGGATTTTCACATTGATATTCATCAGGAATATTGATCTTAAATTCTCACTTTTTGTTGTCTCTCTGCCAGACTTTTGCATCAGGATGATGCTGGTCTCATAAAATGAGTTAGGGAGGATTCCTTCTTTTTCTATTGATTGGAATAGTTTCAGAAGGAATGGTACTAGCTCTTCTTTGTACCTCTGGTAGAATTTGGCTGTGAATCCGTCTGGTCCTGGACTTTTTTTGGTTGGTAGGCTATTAATTATTGCCTCAATTTCAGAGCCAGTTATTGATCTATTCAGCGATTCAGCTTCTTCCTGGTTTAGTCTTGGAAGAGTGTAAGTGTTCAGGAAATTATCCATTTCTTCTAGGTTTTCTAGTTTATTTGCGTAGAGGTGTTTATAGTATTCTCTGATGGTAGTTTGTATTTCTGTGGGGTCGGTGGTGATATTCCCTTTATCATTTTTTATTGCATCTATTTGATTCTTCTCTCTTTTCTTCTTTATTAGTCTTGCTAGCAGTCTATCAATTTTGTTGATCTTTTCAAAAAACCAACTCCTGGATTCATTGATTTTTTGAAGGTTTTTTTGTGTCTCTATCTCCTTCAGTTCTGCTCTGATCTTAGTTATTTCTTGCCTTCTGCTAGCTTTTGAATGTATTTGCTCTTGCTTCTCTAGTTCTTTTAATTGTGATGTTAGAGTGTCAATTTTAGATCTTTCTAGCTTTCTCTTGTGGGCATTTAGTGCTATAAATTTCCCTCTACACACTGCTTTAAATGTGTCCCAGAGATTCTGGTACATTGTGCCTTTGTTCTCATTGGTTTCAAAGAACACCTTTATGTCTGCCTTCATTTCATTATGTACCCAGTAGTCATTCAGGAGCAGGTTGTTTTATTTTCCATGTAGTTGTGCAGTTTTGAGTGAGTTTCTTAATCCTGAGTTCTAACTTGATTGCACTGTGGTCTGAGAGACAGTTTGTTGTGATTTCTGTTCCTTCACATTTACTAAGGAGTCCTTTACTTCCAAATATGTGGTCAATTTTGGAATAAATGCGATGTGGTGCTGAGAAGAATGTATATTCTGTTGATTTGGGGTGGAGAGTTCTGTAGATGTCTATTAGGTCTGCTTGGTGCAGAGCTGAGTTCAAGTCCTGGATATCCTTATTAACCTTCTATCTTGTTGATCTGTCTAATATTGACAGTGGGGTGTTAAAGTCTCCCATTATTATTGTGTGGGAGTCTAAGTCTTCTTGTAGGTCTCTAAGAATTTGCTTTATGAATCTGGGTGCTCCTGTATTGGGTGTATATATATTTAGGATAGTTACCTCTTCTTGTTGAATTGATCTCTTTACCATTATGTAATGGCCTTCTTTGTCTCTTTTGATCTTTGGTGGTTTAAAGTCTGTTTTATAAGAGAGTAAGATTGCAACCCCCACTTTTTTTTGCTTTCGATTTGCTTGGTAGATCTTCCTCCATCCCTTTATTTTGAGCCTATGTGTGTCTCTGCACGTGAGATGGGTCTTCTGAATACAGCACACTGATGGGTCTTGACTTTGTATCCAATTTTCCAATCTGTGTCTTTTAATTGGGACATTTAACCCATTTACATTTAAGGTTGATATTGTTATGTGTGAATTTGATCCTGTCATTATGATGTTAGCTGTTTATTTTGACTGTTAGTTGATGCAGTTTCTTGTTAGCATCAATTGTCTTTACAATTTGGCATGTTTTTGTAGTGGCTGGTACCAGTTGTTCCTTTCCATGTTTAGTGCTTTCCTCAGGAGCTCTTGTAAGTTAGGCCTGGTAGTGACAAAATCTCTCAGCATTTGCTTGTCTGTAAAGGATTTTATTTCTCCTTCACTTATGAAGCTTAGTTTGGCTGGATATGAAATTCTGGATTGAAAATTCTTTCCTTTAAGAATGTTGAATATTGGTCCCCACTCTTCTGGTTTGTAGGGTTTCTGCTGAGGCATCTGCGGTTAGTCTGATGGGCTTCTTTTTATGGGTAACCCGACCTTTCTCTCTGGCTGCCAATAGCATTTTTTCCTTCATTTCAATGTTGGTTAATCTGACAATTATGTGTCTTGGGGTTGCTCTTCTCGAGGAGTATCTTTTTGGCATTCTCTGTATTTCCTGAACTTGAATGTTGGCCTGCCTTGCTAGGTTGGGGAAGTTCTCCTGGGTAATATCCCAAAGAGTGTTTTCCAGCTTGGTTCCATTCTCCCCGTCACTTTCAGGTACACCAATCAAACGCAGATTTGGTCTTTTCACACAGTCCCATATTTCTTGAAGGCTTTGTTCATTTCTTTTCAGTCTTTTTCTCTAAATTTCTCTTCTTGCTTCTTTTCATTCATTTGATCTTCAATCACTGATACCCTTTCTTCCACTTGATCAAATTGGCTACTGAAGCTTGTGCATGCGTCAGATAGTTCTTGTGCCATGGTTTCAGCTCCATCAGGTCATTTAAGGTCTTCTCTACACTTTTTATTCTAGTTAACCATTTGTTTAATCTTTTTTCAAGGTTTTTAGCTTCTTTGTGATGTATTCGAACATCCTCCTTTAGCTCGGAGAAGTTTGTTATTACCGACTTTCTGAAGCCTACTTCTGTCGACTCGTCAAAGTCATTCTCCACCCTGCTTTGTTCCGTTGCTGGTGAGGAGCTGCAATCTTTTGGAGGAGAAGGGGCACTCTGGTTTTTAGAATTTTCAGCTTTTCTGCTGTGGTTTCTCCCCATCTTTGTGGTTTTACCTACCTTTGGTTTTTGATGATGGTGACCTATGGATGGGATTTTGGTGTGGATGTCCTTTTTGTTGATTTTGATGCTATTCCTTTCTGTTTGTTAGTTTTCCTTCTAACAATCAGGTCCCTCAGTTGCAGGTCTGTTGGAGTTTGCTGGAGGTCCACTCTAGACCTTGTTTGCCTGGGTATCATCAGCAGAGGCTGCCTAACAGCAAACATTGCAGAACAGCAAATATTGCTCCCTGATCCTTCCTCTGGAAATTTTGTCTCAGAGGGGCACCCAGCAGTATGAGGTTTCAGTTGGCCCCTACTGGGAGATGTCTTCAAGTTAGGCTACACGGGGGTCAGCGGCCCACTTGAGGAGGCAGTCTGTCTGTTCTCAGAGTTCAAACACTGTGCTGAGAGAAGCGCTGCTCTCTTCAGATCTGTCAGAGAGGGACGTTTAAGTCTGCAAAAGTTTCTGCTGCCTTTTGTTCAGCTATGCCCTGCCGCAGAGGTGGAGTCTATAGAGGCAGGTGGGCCTCATTGAGCTACAGTGGGCTCCACACAGTTCAAGCTTCTTGGCTGTTTTGTTTACCTACTCAAGCCTCAGCAATGGTGGACACCCCTCCCCCAGCCAGGCTTGCCGCCTCGCAGTTCGATCTTGGATTAGCAGTGAGCAAGGCTCTGTGGGCGTGGGACCCACTGAGCCAGGTGCAGGATATAATCTCCTGGTGTGCCGTTTGCTGAGACCACTGGAAAAGTGCAGTGTTTAGGTGGCAGTGTCCTGATTTTCCTGGTACAGTCTGTCACGGCTTCCCTTGGTTAGGAAAGGGAAATCCCCCGACCTCTTGTGCTTCCCTGGTGAGGTGATACCCCGCCCTGCTTCGGCTGGCCCTCCGTGTGCTGCACCCACTTTCCGATCAATCTGAATGAGATGAACCAGGTACCTCAGTTGGAAATGCAGAAATCACCCATATTCTGCATCAGTCATGCTGGGAGCTGCAGATTGGAGCTGTTCCTATTCCGCCATCTTGGTGAAATCTCATCGAATTTTCTTTTATAGAGTGGAGGTGGTGGAAGCCAGATTGCAATAGTTGGGAAGTGTATGAAAGCTGAGAAAGTAAAGAGTGTTGGCTACATTTTTAAGAAGTTTGGCTAATGCCTGTAATCCCAGCACATTTGGAGGCCAAGGCAGGCGGATCATGAGGTCAGGAGTTTGAGACGAGCCTGGGAAACATGGTGAAACCCCATCTCTACTAAAAATACAAAAATTAGCTGGGCATGGTGGCACATGCCTCTAATCCCAACTACGCAGGAGGCTGAGGCAGGAGAATCACTTGAATCCAAGAGGCAGAGGTTGCAGTGAGCTGAGATCGTGCCACTGGACTCTAGCCTGGCCAACAGAGCAAGACTCTGTATCAAAAAAAAAAAAGAAAAAGAAAAAAAGGAAAGAAATTTGGATAACAAATGGAGGAAAGAAGTTCAATGATAGATCAATTAGGGCCAAAGGTGGAGGAAGTTTTTAAAATTGTACTTTAGAAAGGGAGGTAATTTGTATTATAAATTGAAGAGTTGGAAGCAGTATAAAGGGAGACACAAAATTTTAGGAAGATTAATGACTTATTTAAAAAGACCCTCCAAACCAAGGAGGGATGCTGAAACAGCTGGTAAAACAAGCCTTCTAAGATGTTATGTGTCACTTTTGCATCCAACCCAGCCACAAATAATTTTCTCCTGCCCATACAATTAAAAGAAAATATTTACTGACAGGATAAAGATACCTCATGACAAAGCTTCCTGGGTATAATACTCATAGTTATAAGTTGCAGAACAATGCTTACATTTTGTATAACTAATGGCTAAAAGTCTGTAATGAAAACCAAGCTTAAAGTAGCTTAACACATAGAAATTAAAAATAAGTCAGTCTTGTAACTTTGCCTTTTGGTTTTTGTTTGTTGGCTTTTTACTTAAAATAATGATTTTAAGAGGTGATGGATGAATGTTCACATCTATTTCTGTTTGGCCTAGAACAATTAATTATATATAAGTCTTAATGCTCTCCGTGATAGGGAGTCCCATCAAGGGACTGAGTGGTCGTGGGGCAGGTAGCCAAGCCATCCTGGCAACTCTGTGGGATAAAATAAAGATTTGCTGGCCTTTGATGTTGCTTCTGACAAATCTTGGCCAAAAATAAAATTCTAAGCATTTCTGCACACCCCCTCATCCCGGCCCCCATCCACTGGCCAACCAACCATCTGAATGGACTTCCTTCATTCAGAGATCTTTTAACATTTAACCTGAGAGACTGTTTCAGGCCATGACTGGAAGTGGGGGTCGGACATGCCTCATTATACCTCTCTGGCATTAACAGCAACACAGACTTTCAGTCTGATAAGTCTGATAAGAAACAAGAAACATTTTACAGTCTATTGTTCTGAAGTCTTTTACCTGAAGGATTCCTTTGCAAATAAGAACTTGGATCTCCACAATCTGTTATCCTAACCAAGACTTTTCTTTCTGTTGATCCCAGGTCTTTAAACTCTGCCACTTGTCAACCAGAAAATGTAAAAATCCACCTATAAGCTGGAAGCATCCCCCCACCCTCCAGCTTTGAGTTGTCCCACATTTCTCGACCAAACCAATGTATTTCTGAAATGTAATTGATTGAAGTCTCATGCCTTCCTAAAGTGTATAAAACCGAGCTGCACCCAGACCACCTTGGGCACATGTTCTCCTGAGGGCTGTGTCACAGGTCATGGTCACTCATCTTTGGCTCAGAATAAATCTCTTCAATATATTAAAAAAAGCTATCAAGGAGGCAGTAGTAGATGGGATCAAGGATTCAGAGGTCATTTAAATTTAAGTGCTTGTTCACTAATATCCTGATTTTCTATTTTCTGGCAAAACAGTAGGATACACCTCTTCATCCTTAGGAGGACACACTTCTTCATCCTTAGGAGGACAGAAGAATTTGCCATAGAATGTGCCAGTCAATAAAATATTAGTGAAAGTGATATGTGTCACTACCAGTTATGATTTGCCATCTTCTCAACCTTCTGCCAGAATGCCTCACCATGATTCAGATGATGACGTCACCATTAGCTGGAGTCACTGGGCAAGAATGATGTGAAGCAAGCTCAAGGCTGACCTACTAAGGTCTACAAACTGAATCTAATGTCTAAGAAAGTGAGATCCACCATGACTCATCATGCTATAAATGCCCTGCCTTTGCCCTTGACTACAATTTTAAGAAATTTGAAAAATACATGGAAGAAAGAAATGAATAGATGGATTGTGACTAGTGGTGAAGGACTATATTGCATGTCAGGTAGCAGGAGCAAGAAACACACCTTTGTTGTTTCAGGCTTCTAAAATTGTAAGGTTGCTTGTATACTATGGCAGCATCCAGTCTGCCTTGACTGACACATTAGATAATATAAATCATTCATGCTTAAGTATTATTGATTTATTGTGTCTTTCCCACATCAAGCCAGGCAATAATTGTAGCTCTAAAACAGAATATACGTAAAAATCAAACTGTATATATATTTTTTAAGACGGAGTCTCCCTCTGTTGCCCACACTGTAGTGCAGTGATGGGATCTCGACTCGCTGCAACTTCTGCCTCCCGGGTTCAAGCGATTCTCCTGCCTCAACCACCTCAGTAGCTGAGATTACAGGTGTGCACCACCAAGTCCAGCTAATTTTTGTATTTTTAGTAGAGACGGGGTTTCACCATGTTGTTCAGGTTGGTTTCGAACTCCTGACCTTGTGATCCGCCCACCTCAGCCTCCCAAAGTGGTGAGATTACAGATATGAGTCATTGTGCCTGGCCAAAATCTATTCTTTTAAAGTACATTCAAGTGGATGTGTGATGGGGTGTGTGTGTGTGTGTGTGTGTGTGTGTGTGTGTGTTATACTTAAATTTTATATAGTAATAGATTAATATACACATATTTCACTAATAGTATATTGTAAAACCATTGCATGTCACTGCAAAGAAATCTGAAACTATGAACTCAATTTATTCAACTGTTTTCATATTAATGGACCTTGATGTTGATTTAAATTCTTCTAGTATGAATAATATTGTTATGACCATCCTTTACATGATATTTTTGTGTACACATGTAAATACATCATTTGAATGTTATTTTAGGTGGAATTTCTGAATCAAAGGTGTATGCATTTAAAATTTTAGATGTTACTCAATTGTATGCCATAAAAGTGCAATGTCTGAGAATACTTGTTTGCACCAATATTACCAACATAGTACATTACCTACTGTATTTTCACCTTTGAAAAACTAGTTTACAATAATAGAGTTTTCATTCTAGAGTAGTCGGTATTTCTTTTGTCCCTAAAGTTAAACATCCTTTAATATAATTTAAATCCTTACGCATTGCTTTCCTGTGATCTGTGTATACTCTTTGTCCATTTTTAGGTAACATTTGCCTATTTCTTGATAATTCAAACTTATGTATTTTTTTTTTTTCTGAGACAGAGTCTCACTCTGTTGCCCAGGCTGGAGTGCAGTAGCCCACGCTTGGCTCACTGCAGCCTCCTGGGTTCAAGCGTTTCTCGTGTCTCAGCCTCCCAAGTACCTGGGACTCAGACGTGCACCACCATGACCAGCTAATTTTTGTATTTTTAGTAGAGAAGGGGCTTCAACATGTTTGCCAGGCTGGTCTTGAACTCTTGGCCTCAAGTGATCCACCCACCTCTGCCTCCCAAAGTGCTGGGATTACAGGAGTGAGCCATTGCACCCAGCCTAAAATGTATTTCTATATATTAGGGAACTCAGTCCTACATAATAAAATTTTAAATTGCTTGCTCCAAATATTATTTTTACTTTCACTTCAATTAAATTATGATCATTTTTGTCATATAGAAATATCAAATTTTTATGAAGTATTCAAATCTATTTTATCTTATTGCTTATACATATCAATTAACTTCTTCACTTCTAGTTTATAGGAATAAAATTTTTTTTTAAATTATACTTTAAGTTCTAGGGTACATGTGCACAATGTGCAGGTTTGTCACACATGTATACATGTGCCATGTTGGTGTGCTGCACTCATTAACTCGTCATTTACATTAGGTATATCTCCTAATGCAATCCCTTCCCATTCCCCGCTCCCCACAATAGGACCCAGTGTGTGATGCTCCCCTTCCTGTGTCCAAGTGATCTCATTGTTCATTTCCCACCTATGAGTAAGAACATGCGGTATTTGGTTTTCTGTTCTTGTGATAGTTTGCTGAGAATGATGGTTTCCAGCTGCATCCATATATTTTTTTCTAGCATGTCTATAATTTCATTTATATATTTTCTAGCATAATATTTTTTCTAGCATGTCTATAACTTCATTTATGTATTTTAATTTTTACTCCATTTGGAATTTATCATTGCCTGATGTAAGGTAAGAGATAAGTCTCTACCTCAGTTGGTTTGAATTAGTGTTGTTTTTGTCTCTCATTGGCAAAGCTACATATGGTTTATCTAAAAATATACATTAAAATACCAGATTAATATTACTGCAAATGATTTATCATTTTGGGAAATGTATGAACATTATTTGTTTTAGATAGAGGTTGCTGAAAGTAATCAAGTGAGAATTCAGTTCAAGCAAACAAATTACTAAATTTTATTATAACAAAAGCATTGACTTAACTCTGGAGACGGATCTACTAACTAGAGTTCCCTGCTCAGACATATTTAAAGATATATTCCTTGATGAGTAATTCTTTCCTTGATGAGCTGTATTAAGTTTTTAAATGATATTAATCAAAATCTCTCAAAGTCTTGAGAACCTGGAAACTAAAACTATTTCAGAAAACTGGTTAGAAGAGACTCTTACTTTGGTAATCAGTGAGTTCTCAGAAGTGACCTATGAAACTTTTGTTAGGGTAAGATAACTTTTTATGAATATAGTCTCAGTTAAGGCAAGCCAGAGCAATTCATGATATGCAATTGTATGTCTCTTATTGATGTTGGTTTCCCTAGAATATTTTAAAATAAACTTTTAATTTGAGGCCAGGTTTAGGATTACAGAATTATTGTGAAGATAGTACAGAAAGTTTATTAACTGAAACTCATACTTTATTCAGATTTCTTGTTTTTCCCTAATGTCCTTTTTCTGTTCCAGAATCCCATCCAGAATGCCACATCACACTTAGTCATCATGAATCTTTACTTCTTTTTGGTTGTGATGCTTAGAATCTCCTTTGTTTGATGACCTTGAGAATTTGAGGAGCATTGGTAAGATCTTCTGAGTAAAATGTCCCATAATTGGGATTTGTCTGATATTTTTCTGATGGTTAGACTTGGGTAATCTGCCTTTGTGAGAAAACCATAGATATAAAATGCCATTCTCTTCATATTACATCAATATGGCTTGTCACTATTGACGTTAACCTTGATCACTTGGCTCGTGGCAGTATTTGTCAGGTTTCTCTTCTGCAAATTTATAGTTGGCCCTCCATATCTGTGGGTTCCTGCAGATACAATCAACCGTAGATAAAAAATGTTCAGAGAAAAAAGCACCAGCAACAATAAAAAATAATACAAGTAAAAGCAATATAGTGTAACAACTATTTACACAGCATCCACATTGTATTAGGTGCTATAAGTAATCTAGAGATCATTTAAAGTATATGAGAGGATGTGTGTGGTTTATGTGCAAATATCATGCCTTTTTAAACAGAGGACTTGGGCAGCATTGGGTTTTGGTATCCATGTGGTCCTGGAACCAATCCCTTGTGGATAACAAGTGATGGTGGTAATTCTTTTTTCTCCACTTTCATATGCTACTCTTTGAAAGAAAGTCACTATGTGCAACCCACACTTAAGGAGTGGGTAGTTATGCTCAGTCTCCTTAATGGTGAGCATCTATATACATTATTTGGAGTTCCTCTACACAGATTTGTTAGTTTTTATATATTTATTTATTCAAATAATTGATTTACATTGGCATAAACTCATGGATATTATTTTATATTTTGGGTTATAATTCAATACTAATTTGGTTTACTTTATTACTCAAATTGTTCCAGGTTTGGCCACTGGGACCTTTTCCAGTTGGTTCCTATATCCCTTTGATATAACCACATCATTGTCTTTTTGTTTCTTTGTTTGTTTGGGTACTTCAAGATGCTCAGGGCTCATCTAGTATGTTCTTTGCCCCTGTCCTAGAATCAGCCATTTCTCTAGGGAGTTCTGGTTCCTTTGATTAAAGAATGGTGTTAGAAATCAAGGTTAGGATACTAGGTCTGTTCTTTGCTACTGGGTCTCCTTGCTTCTAGGCCTTCTTAGCTGACAGAGCAAGGAGACCTATACATGTATATGAATGCCCATATATCTATAAATATTTCCATATGTAGCTGTCTTTATTAAGCTAAGCATTGGTTCATATTGATGTCTCCAACTATAATTCATTACCATATGGCCTCGTCCCCTTGCTTATCTTCAACCTCCCCTTCCAACATCCACTTGACTCACCATCCAGCATCCATTTATATAATTGTTCAGTTCCAATATAAGCATATGTTGGCTTAAGAATTATTAACCTGTAGCTTTGTAGGGATCGATTTTATCACTGAAAGTACAGTGCTAACTATAGTTCCTTTTGCTTTTGTTCTTTCAAAAATTGCTTAGGTCAGCACTTTATTCTACCATCCCCTTTAGTGAGGTTGATTCAATCCTGTGATTTCCCCAATCTCTTCAGTGAGTTTTTAAAAATTTATATACATGAAGGCCTACTCCTTGTGTTGTAAATTTCTCTGGATTTGATAAATGTTTAATGTCTTATATTCAGAATTATTGTATTATACAGAATAGTTTTACATCCTAAAAAATATCCCATGCTTCACCTATTCAATCCCTCTCTGCCACTGAACCCCTGGCAAATATTGATCCATTTATTGCTTCCATAGTTCTACTTTTTCCAAAATGTCATAAAATTGAAATCATACAGTATATAGTTTTTCTATATTAACTTTTCCACTTAGCAGTATATATTTAAAATTCATTCATGTCCTTATGTGAATTTGTAGCTTATTTCTTTTTGTTGCTGAATAATATTCTTTTTATGGGTGCACTACAGTTTATCCATTCACCTATTAGAGATCATCTAGGTTGCTTTCACTTTTTGGTGATTATGAATAAAATTGCTGTCATCATTTACGTTCAGGTTTTTGTATGGACATGAGATTTCAAATCAGTTGGATAAATACTGAGGAGTGTAATTGCGAGATCATATGGTAAAACTATATTTAGTGTTGTAAGAAGTCACAATGGTCATCCAAAGCAGCTGCACCATTTTGTATTCTGAATAGCAATGATTGAGAGAGTTTTTGTTGCTCTCCACTCTTACCAGCAATTGGTACTATCAGTTCAGATTTTTAGTCTTTCTAATGGATAGATAGTGGTATCTCATTTTTGTTTTAATTTACAATTATCTGATGACAAATTATCTTTTCCTATCATTATTTGCTATCTGTATATCTCCTTTGGTAAGGTTTCTAATAATATATTATGCCCACTTAAAAAAATAACTTCAACTTTTATTTTAGATTCATGGGGTACATGCACAGTTTTGTTCCATGGATACATTAGTGATGCTAAGGTGTGGGGTACAAATGATCCCATCACCCAGGTAGTGAGCTTAGTATTGAATAGGTAGTTTTTCAGCCCTTGCCCCAACCTTCCCCCTTTAATGTCCCTAGTGTCTATTGCTGTCATCTTTATGTTCTCTAGTACCCAATCTTTAGCTTCCACTTATAAGTGAGAACATGTGGCATTTAGGTTTCTGTTCCTGCATTAATTGTCTTGGGATAATGGCCTCCATCTGCATCCATGTTTTTGCAAAGGACATGATTTTGTTTTTTTTAAATGTATGCTCTTTTTTTTTTGAGACTGAGTCTCGCTCTGTCGCCCAGGCTGGAGTGCAGTGGCGTGATCTCAGCTCACTGCAAGCTCCACCTCCTGGGTTAATGTTTGCTCATTTAAAAAAATTGTGTTGTTTCCTTATTGTTGACATTTTTGTATATTTTAAATACAAGTCCAATATCAGAGTTCTGAAAATAGCGTCTTCAAGTCTTTGGCTTCTTTTTGCATTGTTTTAACAGTATCTATCATAGAGAAAATTTTAATTTTACTGTGTTTCCTTCAAGAAATTTTAAAGCTTTAAATTTTACATTTAGGTTTACAGTCCATTTTGACTTCATTTTTGTGAAAAGTATAAATCTGTGTCTGGATTCATCTTCTGTGGGGTGTGCATGTTCCATTGTTCCATCACTATATTTTTAAAAAAGACCACCCTTTCTCCACTGAATTGTTCTTGCTACTTTGTCAAAAACCAGTTGACTGTATTTGTGTAGGTCTAACTGGGCTTTCTTTTTGGCTCCATTGAACTGTATGTCTATTCTTTTGCCAAGATCACAGTCTGCGTCTTATGCAAGCCTTGAAATTTGATAATGCAAGTCATCTAGGTTTGTTCTTCCTCAGTATTGTGTTGGCTACACTGGGGTCTTTTGCTTTTCCACATAAACTTCAGAATCAGTTTGTTGGTTTCTGGAAAATAGTTTGGTGGGATTCTAGTTGGGATTGCATTAAATCTATAGATCAAGTTGGGATAGTTTGGCATCTTCATAATATTGGATCTTCTAATCCATAAACATAGAATATCTCTCCATTTATTTAGGTCTTCTTTGATTTCTTTCATCAGAGTTTTGTAGCTTCACACATACAGCTCTCATATATATTGTTAGATATACACCTATTTTATTTTGAGGAGTGCTAACATAAATGATATATTTTTTTAAATTTTAAATTTCAATTATTCATTGCTGGTTGTGGTAGACAGAAAAATGGCCCCCAAAGATGTCCATGCCTTAATGCCCCAAATCTGTGAATATTTAACCTTAAATTGCAAAATGCACTTTGCAGATGTGGTTAAGGATTTTGAGATGGGGAGATTATCCTGGCTTATCTGGGTGGATCCAATGTAATCATTAGGATACTTACAAGAGTGAGGCAGAAGAGTCAGAATCGGAGAAGGAGATGTGATGATGGAAACAGAGTCCAGAGAATCAAAGAAAGGTTTGCAGATGTGGTGCTCCTCATTCAGAAAATAGGTTGAGTCCATGAGCCACATAATGCAAGTGGCCTCTAGGAGCTAAAAATGGCAAGTAAATGGATTTTTCTGTAGAGTATCCAGAAGGAATGCAGTGTTGCTGACACCTTGATCTTAGCTCATCTAAAACGATTTCATACTTCCACCCTCCAGAATTGTAAGAAGATACATTCATGTTGTTTTAAGTCACTATAGTTGTGGCAATTTGTATACACATGTATAGAAACACATTTGTATTTTGCATGTTAACCTCCTATCCTATGTCATTGCCAAACTCACTTATTGGTTTCAGGAGTTTTGTTGTTGATTTTTTGGATTTTCAGTATAGACAATCATGTCATCTGTAAACAGAAAGAGTTTTATTTTTTCTTTTCTGATTTATATATGTCTTATTCTATTTGGGCTGCTATAGCAAAATATCATGAAGTGTGTTTCTTATAAACAACAGAAATTTATTTCTCCGTTCTAAAGGATAGGAGTCCAAGATCAAGTGCAGGCAGATTTAGTGGCTGATGAGGGCCCCCTTCCTCATCAACAGCTGTCTTCTCACTCTAACTTCATGTGGTTAAAGATATGAGGGATGTTTCTCAGGCCTCTTTTATAAGGGTACTAATCCCCCAAATGAAGGCACTGTCCCCATGATCTAATTACCTCTCAAAGTCCCCACCTCCCAAAACTTTCACCTTGCGGGTGAGGAACTCAATATTTGAATTTTGAGGGGATATAAACATTTAGACCATGGCAATATACCTCTTATTTCTGTTTCTTGCCTTATTGAACTAGCGAGGACTTTCAGTACAACATTGAATAGGAGTGTTAAGAAAAGACATCTTTGTTTTGTTCCTGAACTCAGGGAGAAATTGACCAGTTTCTTACCTTTAAGTATAATGTTAACCATAGGTTTATTTGTAGACATTCTTTCTCAAATTGAGAGAGTTTCCTTCTATTCTTAGTTTGGTGAGAGTTCTAATCATGATTTGATGCTGGATTTTATCAAATATTTTTGTGTGTTGATTTATATGGTCATAAGATTTTTCTTTTGTTTGTTAATGTGATGCATTACATTGATAGATTTAAAAATTTGGAATCAGCCTTTCATACCTGGAATAAATCCCACTTGGTCTTGGTATATAATTATTTTTGTACAATGTTGGATTTAATTTGCTACAATTTTGTTGAAGATTTTTGCATGTTCATGATAGATATTGTTCTTAAGGTTTCATTTGCTGTAATGTTTTCATCTAGTTTTGGTGTTAATACAGTACTGACCTGGGTTAGTAATCTTTCTTCTGCTTCTGTTTTCTGGTAGCAATTTAGAAGAATTGGTATCATAAATGTTTGGTAGGATTTACTGATGAAAACATCTGGGCCTGGTGCTTTCTTTTTCATAAAGTCATTATTTATTGTATTAACCTACTTGGGCTGCCATAAAAAATACAATACATTGACTGACTTTGGCAATAAAAATTTGTTTTCTCCCAGTTCTGGAGGCTGGAAATCTGAATAGAGGGTGCCAGTATGGTTGGGTTCCTGATGAGGGCTCTCTTCTGTCTTGCAGATGACTGCCTTTTCACTTTACTGGGTCCTCATATAGAAAAGAGAGAGAGAGAGAGAGACAGAGAGAGAGAAGAGGAGAGGAGAGGTGAGACAAGTTCTCTCGTGTTTCTTCTTACAAAGCACAAATGCATTATGAGGCTCCCACCCTCATGACCTCATCTAATCTTAATTTCCTCCCAAAATTAAATCTCAAATGTCATCACATTGTGGTTAGGGGTCAACACATAATTGGGGGTCATGGTGGGGGTTAAGTCACAAACAATCATTCTATAGCAATTATTGATCTTAATGGATTTAGGACTAATGCTACTTATTTCTCGAGTGAGTTTTAATAATGTGTGTCTTTCAAACAATTGTTCATTTCATTTAAATAATCAGTTTTGGGGCCAAGAATTGTTAATGTTCTTTCTTTCTTTCTTTCTTTCTTTCTTTCTTTCTTTCTTTCTTTCTTTCTTTCTTTCTTTCTTTC